>NW_017133726.1:257537-275609 GCF_001652005.2 Ceratina calcarata | reverse complement strand
TCTATGTATTAGCTACTTAAATCTAGGGAAAACGGGCCGTCAGCAGAACTCTGCTGTGCAGTCTTGTCTAGAGAAATATAAATAAATATAACGAGTACTAAATAAAAAAATTTGCAATATTATCTGAACAAATGTAATACAAAATATATGGTCGATTATAAGCAGTAAGCTCAGACAAGAAGGGGTGGTTATACGGGTTTACCACAGAGACCCAAAAAATTGTAAAACAAACTATTTTACAGTAAAATATGTATTTCTTTCTTAATGGTAACAGAAATGTTTTAACTAATTTTGTAATTTTATACTGTCAAAAATCCGTCACGCTAGTACTAGGTGTTACAACAAATGGGACAATATATTATCTAACTTTCTCCGCAATTCATTTCAATAATACCGTCCCCAAATGTAATTGATTTATCGCACACGTGTAAAAAGATTATTAAGACTGAAGCGGCAAGTTTCCTGTTTCTTCCAATTTTATCAAGGAATAAAATAATCATGTAAATGATGAATATTTATTTATCAACTAAAACGACGCGATTCTATCTTCTAGTCTCCTGAAAATATTCCTCGTGTTTTCTTCCTCCTTAGTAGTGACGGTTTTTTGCGTAATCCCGTTCGACGTTGCTTTTTTAAGTGGTTTACGGAACAAGCATGAGGCCACTCGACCCCACGTCGTCGCAACTCGACGCGTGCAACCACCGTGGTTGTGCTCTAACACGATGAAAATGCAAATTCGATCGGTATCGGCGCCTTCCTCTCCCTCCGTCGAATGAAATTTATAATATTTTGGAGAAACCGGCGTGCGCCTTACGGAGCTGCACCTTATGAATTTTGCATCGAACACCGCGAATCCGTGGTACGCGGGCTAATTTGCTATTCAAATAAATTTATCCCAACCGTGGGTTCGTCCGATCGATTGCTCGCCTCTTCGCCGGTGTTTCGATTCCTTCTCAACTTGTTACCAGATTCCAAATTCTTCTCACGGTTTCGAGAATTCGTTCATTTGTAAAATGAAACCCGAGATAAATTGCGCGAAGTAATTTCTCAGGATGCAAAACAAACAAACGTGTTTCATTGGATCCCGCTTAACTTTTTGTTATGAATATATTTTTAAGATTCTTTTTAGGGGCAGCGAGGGCGTTGCGAACTTCC
The DNA here is from genome assembly GCF_001652005.2 of Ceratina calcarata. Classification (NCBI taxonomy): domain Eukaryota; kingdom Metazoa; phylum Arthropoda; class Insecta; order Hymenoptera; family Apidae; genus Ceratina; species Ceratina calcarata. The sequence goes on along the minus strand of NW_017133726.1, from coordinate 274,454 downwards.
CTAGCCCGATAAAGTGCAATGCAACGTGAATCTCACCGTGTTCAAGTTTCTCAGGTAAATTTTAACAAATAGGTTACGTCGACCGAAGGATAATTTCTGCTCGTCAGCCCGTCTGATATTCCTTCCTGAAAGTCAGTAGCTGTTAAGAAGTAGCAGCAGTACTCTTCGGTACAGTGGCAGATTAAATTTCCATTGCAAATTTCATTCGATACGGCTCTTCAGCTACGTGACGATTTTACCGCCTTGAAGCTGTCTTTCGTTTATGCAACGGTGAGGAAAACAATACGCGTCAAATTCCTTTATTGACTTCATTTCTTCTGTTAATGACAATTGTTACTAACGAGAATCCTCTAATGATAAATAGATCATGAATTTTTATACAAAAGTTGTTTTACATGTTCTATATATATTGACTGTCTGTATATTTAGACTAATGTACTCTTCAGTTCTTCATATCTATTTTTTACCAGTTATACATTATTATATGGTATGGATACTGCTAAGGTGGTTACAATTGATACATCTACTCTAATTCTACATAAAATTCCGCAGTCTAGTTATGATCCAAAAGTAAAGTTGAACGATGTAAACATGACGGGATAGCAACGATCAGAGACGAAATTTTGAAAAACTGTTTTAGAGCGCTCGTTAGCTTAATGAATGTCGAAAGAGTTAATGCTAATCGGTAAAGGGAGGCTCTCGTTATCGTTCGCTTCGCAACGAACCAGGCTATTATGGTGGCCAACTAAATTTTTCTTGTTCGTTGAGTCACTCGATCGTACAAGAGATATTGGCAAGAACGCACGGCTTTTTTTCTGCTACTCTGATTTCTCTTTTCGCCAATTAAAAGTCACTCTTACAATCATCGGTACAAAGCCGAGTAGTATTGAACGCGTGTACGAAACTCAACAATGGAGTTACGTGCGAAACTGTTGGAGTTAAATCCTTGAACCACTCGAAGCTGTTTTTCCAGATTTGGCTTGAGATGCTACACAGTAAACATTTTGATTTCAATTATTTCAAACGCAATTTAAAAAGTACGTATTAGAACAGAAATACTATGGGTTCTAGCCCATATCAGATATATTGCATTTCTTTATAATATAAGTAGAATTTTTACGAGATGGAAATAAACAATTTAAGGAATCATATGAGCTCAACCTGTATCAAGTAAGGTAGCAGCGGTAGAAAGAAGAAAAACAGGACAGAGTGCTCGGGATCGAGAGTCCAGTCAATAAACGGAGGTTGCGTTGTGAAAATCGAACGATCGATAGCGCGTCGGAAAGAAATAAATACACCTCCGCGCTTGAATCATAAATAACGGTGCTCGATGCCAGTGTTCCGTCCCTTCGCCACCCCCTGCCGGTGGACAACGCCTGAAATCAATACCGAAGTATTTCTATATCCGAACCGAGGGGATATCAGTATCTCGTAATTCTAGATTCGCCTAAGATATAGACGGCCGTTTCGACATCCTGCGAAGGGATGTTAGGGTTAAAAATAAACGTTTGAGGTGCTGGACTCTGATACAGGTTCCGAGCATATTGTATTATACATACATGAGATCCGCAAGAAGTTTACGAGCGTCACCGACCGGAAACAGGATCGAACTGCTGAAAATAGGTTCGATTTTTATGGACGAGTGGGCGAGAATGGAAAATGGCTTTGCCGTGACATGGCATACGGAAGAAAAGGAACCTGTGACCCATTCATCGAACCGTTTACCTCGATAAATAAGCTCTCGACTGGATATCATATTTCTTTGTAGGAGGGACTATCTGCTTCGGATCGATCCCAGCGTTATTTACGATTGCCCGGAAGATGTATCATTGAATTGATTTTCCACGCGTCCAATTGGATTAATTTTTGTTACGCTCCGTTCGTCCCACGTTTCTTCTGTTTCTCTTCTTTCGTTTCCGCTGCCTGTTGAATCGCCGTTTCGTATTGCTACGTTAGTAACTGAGTAGGATAAAAATATGTACTGATGGTAATGAAATTAATAGGCGTACCACAGAAATGCTTCTTATATTAATATTAGATGATTAATTGAGTGATCAATATACTTTAAAAAGCATTGCAAATTCATTGTGAAATAAAAATTATAATTTGTGTTATATTATTATTCGTGAAATAAAAATTATAATCTTATGATCAGTACTGTCTCTAGTCGTACGTTCCTACCTCGGTTCCAACCGTTGTATTCGCCAATAGATATAAAAAGAATATTGTCAAAAATATTTAGATTTCTGTTGTACAGCATACGTGCAGGGTTACTCCGTTATCGTATTATTACTCCGAAATCTCTTTAGAGTTCAACGTTATATCCCAATTTTGTCGCATTATCTATAGTCATAGTTATAGAAGTAGTTATATTTTTAATTGTTATGTTCGATATCAGTTTGAAAAATAATACAGAAGTTATTTTCGTTAATTACTTCCACAAAATCTTCGTCAAAGTATACAATTAACTATGTATGATCGATATACGTTCTAAAGGATGAACGTTGTACTTACATCAGAAAGTTATAATCCGCTAACAGAACATTGTTAATAACTGCATGTAAAGTCTGCTGGAGTCGACAGTAAACAAGTTAATTTCGCGTTTGAATTTCAGTAACGCAGCGAATCCCATATTGCAGACGTCAACCTTTGACCCAACTCTAAAAGGAATTACTATCTATCTTTGTACAAAATATCATGCCTTGCTTCTGTAGATTACTTAACGAATTTGCAAATGTCATTGATACTTAGAACAAGTCATATGATGTACGAAAATTTGATGTGTCAAACTATGAGAGCAGCAATACAATAAATGATTTATTATTTGTTATGAGATTTACTTTACTGAATTCATAGTAAAAAATTGCATGAATCACAATATATTGCATTGTATATATGAAAGAAATTTAAATTGTGCTTAGATATATTGTTGCATTCTGTTAACTTATTCTTTATTAAGAATAGTACAACTCATGCAGTAATGCTAGTTTTAGAAGACTACACTTTTATTCCGAGTGAGTTGTCACGTAAGAGTTCTGGAACAAAATGCATTGAATTGAGGGAAAGCGGGCTAATTGTAGGTTCCAGGTTTAAGTGAATTAGAATTTAAGGATGATGTAGCGAGGACAGGATTCAAAAATGTAAGTTCGAAGATAGGACAAAGTTTAAACAGGTATGAGTAAAGAAGTGAAATCATAGGATGAGTTTTCGGTATAGAAAATAGAAGATAGGGAATCTACAACTTAAATACAAGATATCGTTGGAATAGAACAATGTAGTGATAGTAGTAATCGTTTATTTCATGGCCTTGAAAGGGATGTCACATTGATAAAATACGATAACTGTCTCTATATAATGTTGTAATATATGATATCTATGCTTGTCGTTGGTTTACGTGTCGGTTTTCTCCTTTTCTGTTGCATTCTTCCTTAGTTGGTATATCTTTCGCATCCACTTCGCTCCCTCCTCTTTTTCTCTCAAATTCTTATCGATATTTCTATCCTTGCCGTTACTCCTACAACATTATACGCTATATGTTCCAGCGTTTTCGGCTCGCTTAGACATATGCGACACATGTTTTATATATTTATTTCTTCCTCCTCCTCCCTATTTCGTCATTCCCACATCTTCGCCACCCTGTGTGTTCTCTTTTTAAGTATTCCGGCCTCTGTTCTTCTTTAATTGTTTTATATCTTGGGTTGTATCTGTTGTCTCTTACTCTTTTGTAATGCTCTTGTATTTGGATATTTAAACCGTTCTCTTTTCTTTTCCATTGTTCTAATTCTTCCCCATATATTTCTTTCTGATTGTAATATCTAGCTCTTACTTCTTCCCATTTCGATTTGACCCTTTCTATTGTTCGTTTCTGTCAACTTCTTTCCAGCATTCTCCCATTACCTTATACAACAATATATTATACTAAAAAAGTGTATGCATTATATGTAAGCGTTAAAAAGAATATAACAAATATAATTGTTATAAAGCAGAAGCAATCATCAACACGTATTTCCGATTTGGATCTGCTTTACGAGAACGGAATGGATAACAATTTGCACGAAGTATTACAAATGAACATGCCTTAAGCGTAGCCTAAACATTCCATCATCATCCCGCGTTCACTCTGACGAGAATTTCCATCGCAAGGGTCTACTCGTGCGCATTCAGTTAATTTCGTCTCGCGAGCCAAGGAGACGATTTTTCGCTGCTTGCCTTTCTGGATCGCGGCTCACTTACGCTTGCTTGGGACTGTCATCCTTTTTTTTCTTTCTGGCCTCCTCTGCCCACTGGTTTCACGACTCCCCTTTTCGGTTCCATTTGCTGAGATCGGCTTTCAATGTCTTTCCTTTCGTCGAACTCATTGTGCCTTCGTGAATACAAGATAAACATGACTGTAACACTGATCTTACTTCAAAACAAATCCTTCAGCCGGTCGAGGAGGAATAATATTTTTGTTTTGAATGATAGTATAGAACGTAGTGAACTAACAGAAAATTGTAAAGGAAAAAAACTATGAATTTAACTATGAAACTTCTATAAAATATAAGAAAAGTAAAAACGAACTCATTTTCACTAGCGAGACTAAACGCGTTTTGTTATGCAATCGTTTCAAGAGTTGTGTGTTCAATGACAATTAATTTAAATTGTTGGCAATTACGTTTTAGGATGAGTTTTCGGTATAGAAAATAGAAGATAGGGAATCTACAACTTAAATACAAGATATCGTTGGAATAGAACAATGTAGTGATAGTAGTAATCGTTTATTTCATGGCCTTGAAAGGGATGTCACATTGATAAAATACGATAACTGTCTCTATATAATGTTGTAATATATGATATCTATGCTTGTCGTTGGTTTACGTGTCGGTTTTCTCCTTTTCTGTTGCATTCTTCCTTAGTTGGTATATCTTTCGCATCCACTTCGCTCCCTCCTCTTTTTCTCTCAAATTCTTATCGATATTTCTATCCTTGCCGTTACTCCTACAACATTATACGCTATATGTTCCAGCGTTTTCGGCTCGCTTAGACATATGCGACACATGTTTTATATATTTATTTCTTCCTCCTCCTCCCTATTTCGTCATTCCCACATCTTCGCCACCCTGTGTGTTCTCTTTTTAAGTATTCCGGCCTCTGTTCTTCTTTAATTGTTTTATATCTTGGGTTGTATCTGTTGTCTCTTACTCTTTTGTAATGCTCTTGTATTTGGATATTTAAACCGTTCTCTTTTCTTTTCCATTGTTCTAATTCTTCCCCATATATTTCTTTCTGATTGTAATATCTAGCTCTTACTTCTTCCCATTTCGATTTGACCCTTTCTATTGTTCGTTTCTGTCAACTTCTTTCCAGCATTCTCCCATTACCTTATACAACAATATATTATACTAAAAAAGTGTATGCATTATATGTAAGCGTTAAAAAGAATATAACAAATATAATTGTTATAAAGCAGAAGCAATCATCAACACGTATTTCCGATTTGGATCTGCTTTACGAGAACGGAATGGATAACAATTTGCACGAAGTATTACAAATGAACATGCCTTAAGCGTAGCCTAAACATTCCATCATCATCCCGCGTTCACTCTGACGAGAATTTCCATCGCAAGGGTCTACTCGTGCGCATTCAGTTAATTTCGTCTCGCGAGCCAAGGAGACGATTTTTCGCTGCTTGCCTTTCTGGATCGCGGCTCACTTACGCTTGCTTGGGACTGTCATCCTTTTTTTTCTTTCTGGCCTCCTCTGCCCACTGGTTTCACGACTCCCCTTTTCGGTTCCATTTGCTGAGATCGGCTTTCAATGTCTTTCCTTTCGTCGAACTCATTGTGCCTTCGTGAATACAAGATAAACATGACTGTAACACTGATCTTACTTCAAAACAAATCCTTCAGCCGGTCGAGGAGGAATAATATTTTTGTTTTGAATGATAGTATAGAACGTAGTGAACTAACAGAAAATTGTAAAGGAAAAAAACTATGAATTTAACTATGAAACTTCTATAAAATATAAGAAAAGTAAAAACGAACTCATTTTCACTAGCGAGACTAAACGCGTTTTGTTATGCAATCGTTTCAAGAGTTGTGTGTTCAATGACAATTAATTTAAATTGTTGGCAATTACGTTTCAACAGTTCGCGCGTGTTACTATTAAGAGCGTACAACTCAACTCACGAAAAATTAATAGAAATTAAAATTAATATTAGAACAAACATGAAATAAGTAAATCTAATGACACCATTTCATGAAACCGCGGCAGTGCACAGTTCGTTGTCATGGGACAAAAATTAAAAAATCAACTTTTACTTTGGTACTTAAACTCATTATTGGAGGTTCCCTGGGTGTCCATTACTAACAGATAATAAGCACAATTTAAAAATATAAACAAACGAATTAGGTTGCCCTGCTGCGTTCCCTGCAGGTTAAAATATTCAGTCGAAGTTGGTCTTTCAAGCAAGTTAGTTAGGCACTGTTGTAAAAGTGAATACTTAATTTTCAATGGAATGAATTTCTGAAGATAAATAAAAACCTTTAATTGTTCTGCTGTTTCTACCTTCCAAAAGTAGAATTGATAGTGCAGACTTTATGCTTCTTACAACTTTAATTAAGATTTCAAAAATTACTCTCCAGAATTCATCTCTGATTTGGTTGGAACAAATACGTATATATGTACATATGTCCTGCAAAAAAATCACGAAAGAGTTAATTCGATGGCTAATTCGAAGATAAAAAACAGGACAACTAACGCAACATTGCACAATGTTTGCACAGTATCATTATCATAGCAATTAAGATCGATTCTGTCAACGATAATTTTGAGATTTTTCTTAAATCTCTAAATAAAACATATTGAACACAGTAGTGAGCAAACAGTGATTACTAATCATTGTTATCAAGCGTACAATACTTTAAGGAGTGACTAAGCACTTTAGCTAGATTAACCGATGTTGAAACATATGGGAACAATCATTATATCACAGTCTACTCTTGCTATTATTGCACTATTCTACGTACGTAATACTATATCATTCTCTCACTATTATGTCTTTAACCTGATCATCGTAGCAAATTTACTGTATACTTCTGTTCATAAATTTTCAGAAAATAATTTTTAATAAGGTACCACGAGAAAAATAAAAGTGGAAATCACAAGAGAAAAATATTGATAAACTATTCATAAATCTGTTTAAGATTTATAATTAATGATATTACTTGAACACGTATTTACTGACTAGGAAACACATAAGTATTATTCTTTAGGGATTCAAATTAAAAATATTGTACAATTGTAATCCTCTCTAATTGAAATCGTGAAATATAGTATTATCTATAATCGATGATAAAAAATTAGAACCTCTTATCATTTTAAGGATGTGGTTCTTATATCTGATTTCGCTCCGCTAAGATTTATAAATGGGAGTGTACCGCAATTTGAAGGCCTAACGCCTCCCACCCAGCTACCGTTCCGTCTCGTGCCGTCACCGTCGCAGACCGAGTGTTATCGATATCGTACAGAACAGTCGACTGTCAGTTCTCTGCACACTCAGCAGCACAGTGTTCGCCGCGTCGGCGATCGAGACAGCTCCAACTACACTCGGGACAATTCAGTCGCTCTATTCATTGGTGATGCGATCATGGCCGAGCAAGTGGAGGAGTATCGTTCGTGGCTGGACCCCCTGATTCAGAAGATTTCACCTAAACTGGGCGAGGATTTCACCGACGTGCAATACAAAATATCCGTTCCCACTGATTCGCACTTCCTGTCGAGATTAATACTCGTGGAAATCATCGCCAATAACAGCAAAGAAGAGAAGAAAGTAAATTTAGTAGTGAAGAGGCCATCCTTGGTGGAGGCTGTTAGAAAAATGCTAAACAGCGATCAACAGTTTCACAATGAGATTTTATTTTATAAGAAATACGCAACAGATAGAACAGACTTTTCCCGTTGCATTTATGCCGACGAGAAGCCGCCGGTGGACTCTGTGATTGTTTTAGAGAACGTGATAACCCGGTACGGCTACCATCTCCAACGGGTGAAACAAGATATTCCTATGGAATACGCCATTGCTGCGTGCAAGGAACTCGCACGATTCCACGCGAACGCGTACGCGATGAAGGAACAGCGTAAGGAAGAATTCTTTGATATCATAAACAATATCAGGGAGGATAGATTCCATGAGCACGGGGATGTTACTATTGTTATACAAGGAACAGCTGGCCGAGCTGTGGAGTATCTTCGGGATCAAAGTTATGATCAACGATTCTGTGATAAGATGGACGTTTTATTTGAAAACGTATATAAGACGGTGATCGAGGAACAACTTCAACCTGAAGAACCACTGGCAACGCTATGTCACGGTGATTTCACTATGAACAATATGATGTTTAAAAGGGAAAATGGAGAAATAAAGACATTGCTAATTGATTTTGCAACAATTAGATACAGCTCGCCTGCAATAGACATTTCTACATTGTTGTGTTTGCATTGCGCGAAAGACTTTGATCAAGCTATGCTGAACAATATCTTAAAAGTGTACCATGACTCTTTGACACAATGTTTAAAAGAGGCTGGTGTCGATTGTGAAAAGTATTCGTACGAAGCTTTCTATGAGGATTACAAGAAGAAGGGACTGTTTGGGTTTTTTATTGCCTCGTTCTTTCTGGTCGTAGTGATGAACAAATTATTGATTAACCCGGAAGATTTACTAAATATAAGCGTTGAGGATGTTGTTACGATGTTATGCCAAGCTGGAGGAGATGAAGTTTCGAAGATTTTAGCGAACATGCTGCTGACGTTGAAGGAATTCGGTTGTCTTGATCATCTGCTTTAGTTAATTTGTATTATTTACTTTTGAGAATGGATGTACGTATATGTGATTTATTGAAATTAATATGTGAATATAATATAATGTTTTTTACTTTCTCATCGAGAAATATTACTTACAAAATGTGCTGATGTATTTTCATGTAAAATATTTTTCTATAAAACACTTTACAATATTGTATTTTGCTAATCACTATTTAAACAATTATTGTGATTTGTATTCCCTGTAAAGCACAGTGTAAATTATGATTATGTTAGAATGAGTTTTGCATAGATAAGTTGTTTCGTTTGTATACATAGCGCGTGTCATCGCAAACTTGTGATAACACGTCATAAAAGTGCCTTCCTAAACATTGCATACAATAAATATCGATATCAATAAACAATAATTTCCTGTTTATGTAAGAAATGCTCATACTGATAAAGAACTATTTGTAAACTATTATAAAAAAGTAACTGTTAAGGCCTCCCCCAACGGGGGGAGTATGTTTAACCGCGGAATAAACAATTTGACCGCTATCCGGAAATTCTTTTTCGTTTCAAGTGGTTCGGTCCGTAGACCACCGTGAATAGCACTACGCTTCGAAATGCGAGTCAAGGCAGGGTCTTTGTCTAGCAATGTCTTCTCGTATCGGTCTTCGTATAAACACGTGCGGGTCGTAAACCACTTAAGAATTTTTCCTTCGCCCTACATGGCGAGTATTTTGTTTAAACATTATCCCCTCTCGCACGGGTGTTCTCGGCCTAGCAATGCATAGCTTTTAGTCAGTCGTCACGAGGAATCGAGAGGAATCGGATATAGTTCGAGATTAAGAGCGCTCGGGACAGCATCTCGCTCCTCGGAGCTCCAACGTAATTTGAATTAAGAATAACGCGGTGCGTGATAACAGTAGTGTCGTTTAACTCTATATTAGCAAGTCAAGCGAACAGCTTATTTGCGACGTAACAGTAACGTTCTTACGAGGGAATTATATTATCTTATCTCTTTTCCTAGTTCGAAGCTGTTTACTGTACTTATCTGCGTAATTGCACTATGTGTACCTAACACGGACTTAGCTATAAAACATCAGCGCGTGAGTTACTTGAATGGAATATTTCAGCCAATTTTGCATTTTATGCGTCAATCATTTGATAAATAACGAAGTTTTATCTTGTTAAAAAATTTGACATGAAATGTGAATTTACAAATTCACGCACTTATATTTTCAAATACAGTTTTTCTACAAATGTATAAAATTAGATATCTAATAGTAATTAATCATCCTGTTGATGAGATTACATAATTCGCATTTAACTAGATCTAATCTTTCTAGATCTAATAGCTTAGGTATTGATCAACAGTATTTACTTTTTAATTAGGAGTATTTTCTATTTTCGTGTTGCCTGAAGTGAAACAAAAGTTCTCACATCCAGTTCTATTGCAACTACAACTACTACCGAATAATTCTATTCCGTATCAAAATGGTGTAATTATAATGAATGCGAAGTTAACAGATATGTGTTTTATCTCCGGTCTCTGCAATGAAACGTTCAACGAACTTTGTCTTCGCTGATGAACCGCATCATTATAATCGCGACTGTTTTCTTGTATCGTCGTTTATAACTTTTAATTGGGTAAGTCGTTTGTGCCACTTTATTGAAATGGATTTCTGTTTTCTTTATTTCTTACTTTTCTATTTTCTCACTTTATTTTTCTAACATTTCCCACTTGAGATATTTGATGGTCGAGAGCAGGAGTTTTTGACCATTGAGTTTTTCCAGCTTCAGGCCTTCTCTGGTCACCCTTGTTTTTATAATTCTTTGTCTGTCTTTCCTTATTTTTCCGTTCACTTTCGCTTCCCCTTTCCTTTCTTAAACTATCTTTTTCTTCTTCTCTCTTCCAGCTTCCTTCTTTTCCTTTTTCCTTGAAGTTACGCATTGTGGAAGTTAAAGAGTCAGTGCTAGACCGAGCTACGCGAAGGATCTCCTGTAACGACGCTAATTGTAAGTCAAGCAGAATATAACAAAACTGTTGCATCACCAAATTCCATCCGCATATTAAACGAGTAAACGAGAATAGCTACGCAGGAAAATCAGAGAATACACTATATTTAGAACACGTATAATTTGTTTTCAATAATTTTGAATGTATGTACAGATTTCATTTACATACTATGTAGTAATATAAGCCTTTTAACATCCCAAAGAAAATCAAGTTGTTTCTGCCAATGTTAACAGAGTTTTCGTTTTGAAATGTGTCCGAATATTAATGGTAGTTACTGTACATCAAATGTTGTGGGAAGCATTTGAAAGTATTCTTATGACTTATGAACGCGGACGAGATAGGTGCCTATGTGGAATGGAAGTAAGCGCAAGTACGCGAGTGAAAGCCTGTTTGGAGTGCATAGGCGCATACATCTCCGTTGTCGTTCATATATCTGGTTAAATAAAGTTCGGCGACACAAGGCGGCGGCGGCGGCGGCGGGATGCTGTGCGAAATTATTCTTTCGCCTCTATGTGGAGGATATGCCTTTCAAATGGAGGCACTCCGCGTCGCGCGGAAAAACTTCGTCATTTCCATATATGTCGCCGCGGACTAACAACCTTACCCGCTGTCTCTCGGGAAATTCACTTACGCTCTAACCTGAATTTTAAGCCCGTTAAATTTTGTTCGACGCACCGTTCCACATGTCTCCGTAACCGGAACAGGAACAGGCTCCAAAAGTCTTGTACGAACATTTTTTTCGTCGTAAAACTTGCGTGAACTTCCGGTCAAACGTTCAGTATTTATTCCTTTAACTAAGAGCTTAATCGTCTTCTAACAAGTTTTTGTTTCGTCTATCAAATATACGGAATCTGTTTTCAATTATATAAAATATTAAGAACATCGCAGAATGTTGTAGACATGTATCTCATTTTTAGATTTATAAATAGTTTTTTATGGTTACAAAGCCACCCATGATTTTTTTTACGTTGTTGCACAGTGATAGTTATTTACCTTTCAATAAACACTATTTTTAGTTTAACCGCATTCTCTCATCTTACATTCCTGCATGTTCACAATGTTGCAAATTACAATTTATACTTAAATCATTTGGGAATACATGAAATTTTAATAAACACGATTAAACTGATTATTGTTTAAAATAAGGTACACACGAAGATAGCTTAAAGATAAGTAACGGTGCAAACGAGAACACGTTTCCATAAAAGGTAATATTGCTCCCTTCCTATGTAACGTGAAACTTTGAAATTTTCATAGGATCAACCGTGTGAATTTTGAAATACTTTTGGGAGCGGTGTTGAATTATTCAGTGGGTATGCCATATTTGCAGTTGTAAATCGACACACCCTCCCAGCAGTCGATTGTGTGAGAACTAGATTCCTCCCAAAAAAAAAACAACAACACAAACTGTCAGTATTTTGGCTGTAAAATTTCATATATGTATATATGTACCTGAGGTAAACATTTCTGTACATTCATCCTAAAACTGTAAAACCCTTCTTCCTCCATTTCAACATCAATGTAAATATTTCCTTATAACTGACGTAATAATAATTCAGGCCATCAGGTCCATCCAAATTAAATCTCTTTTCGTTAAATTTGTTATATTATTATCATAATCTAAGAGGAAGGAACAACAAATTCTGAGCCATCGACAAATGGGAGGTGGCGGTGTTATAATTTAGTCCGGTATAGGTTATCACGAGAAAATGGACATGATCTTTGTTAATGGAAAATTGACTAGCACGAAGTATTTGGAAATGATTGACAAGCAAATAAACGCATACGCCATAAGAATTGCTAGAGATAAATTCATTTTCTAGCATGACAACGCTGCAGTTCATACCGCAAAGATAGTGAAATCATACTTCTTTGTTTTAAAGAAGGTTCAAATTTTAGACTGGTCAGCAAGATTTTCCGACCTCAGCATGCCCAAGACAAGTAATAACATAAAATATATATTTCAATGAATTGTTAACCCCTTCCGGTACGATTTAATAATAAAACCAATGACGAGCTAGACTCGTAATTTTACCGGAAGGGCTTAATACAAAACTATGAAAAATGTAAGATGAGCTATCTTTTTTCCCGGACTATATTTTGCTAGAAGATGAAACAACAATAAAAATTGTAATGCAATTATGTCAATATTTATTATAATAAATGAAACAATCATTCTAATCTTTGTTCCACGTATTTAACTTTGCTATGCTGTAAGTTTAATCGTCTAATTAATAAAGTTAATAAATTAAAATGCCTATATCGTATGAGGATTTCATTCAATTTATAATTCTCGAAACAGGATTGTACGGTTTTCATTATAAATAAACACATTCAATACCGTGCATCTATCAAAGTGTTTTTCATTATCAGTCAATTAATTTAAATATATGTGTTATGTTTCTGTTTTGTTTCAAATAATTGCAGAAGACAAACGTGCATGGAAGTAGCTCGTTATTACAGCCAAGTACGTAAAAGCTATCGTGGCCGCGTGACGATGATATCGCAGAATTCACCACGTGTTTATTTCCTCTATTGTACTTCATCTCCGAGTTAATTGATACTTATCATTTGTACGTAAATATCTATAAAACTGTTGCATCTGATAAGAATTGTAAATTCTATTTATATTTTTGGAGGTGATACGTTACTCTTAATCCTATCTTTGTTTCAACACTGAAAGTATGATTAAGGATTAAAGACTTTGACCTTCCTAACTTCTCCAAAACAACAGACTAAATAGGCATATTTTATATTTTTGATAATATACCGCTCTCCACTCTCCACCTTATTTTTGTTTCAACACTGAAAATTATTATTATTGGGCTGCAGATTGTATGCATTTCTAATAACACAAAGTAAAGACGCTATAATTTTTTATTTTATAATTTGATTTGGAGGAAAATGATATACAGGGTGTCCCAGGACTAGTGTTAGGCCTTCAAATGGGGAGGAGCTGAGGTGATTTTAAATAACTTTTTCCTGTGCAAAAAAGTTGTCCAAGGCGCGGTTGACGAGTTATTAACAAAAAACCGGGACGAATCAGAGCGCTCGTATACAAGGTGGGCAGGAGCGCGATAACCGCCTCGTGTGTTGCCACGGCCGTATTTGCCACGCTCGTGACGAAATGTAGGATTAAAACAAAAGTTACATGCAAGAGCAACTAAGAAATTGTTTAAATATTACAGAAAACAAAACAATTAGTCGTTTGTTATGCTCACTGAATAGATGCAGCATATTCAATGAAATAACTAACAACTTTGTAAATTACAGAGTAGCTGTTTCGTCTTGAACGAACTTCGTGCGTCATTCGTCCAAGTTCGTGCGTGAAGTTAAAAATTAATTTAAACTTCACTTATTCCAAATGCTCGATGCAATTGACAGAATACGAATAATACTGGATGTCGATCGGTGCCCGAAACGATTGGCACCTCGATGATGTTAATCTTTGGTTGAACGTTTAGCTAAGATGATCGCCTTAGGATCTTGATCAGTGCCCGAAACGAATGGCACTTTATGATCTCGATCCTTGCCCGAATCGTTTGGCAAAGGCTCTCATCTTTCGCAGTTCGAAATCTCAATCGATGTCCGAAACGATGACAGCCGATCTCGAATTTTTCTCAAAACGAACTGAACCGCTTAGCCGAAAACGATGCTACCAACTCCCCGCAACAAATCTCGGAGAGTCAGGAAACAAACGCGTCGAAGTCGAGAAACATGCTCAAACAGTAGCTAAAGTTATAAAAAATGGGAAAAGAATTAGAGATAAACTTAATCGTTCGTCTTTAAGGAGGTTCAGGGGTTTTATAAAAACGTAGAGATCAGCATGAAATTTAAGAATATGTTTGCTTATTGCATAACAAAACCAAAATAATTTTTTCGAATTTTTCGTCCACATTATATTGGAGAAAAACGCTTTTGAAATTTGCTCATTTTACACGGTTTCTTATGGGATACAAATATTCTGACTGTTCAAAGTAGAAAATAAAGTTGAAAATACGTAGAGAACCGAAACTNAGGTACTCTACTGCAGGTGGGTTTACCCGAAAACACCGGATGCATTGACGGATAATTTTACGAGTTGTATTTTTTCCATCGATGGGCCAATATCTTTGTCTTACGGTATAGAGGGTTGTCGTTACGCCAGCATGAAGGGTTTGGACGTGGGCCTCGCGAACGATCAGATCCGTCACGTGGTTCCCTTTAGGCAAAAGAATGGGATGTTTCTGTGCGAACGGTAATGTGGAATTTTGTAATCTTCCTCCAACGCGAAGAATTCCTTCATGGTCAAGGAAAGGATGGAGCGGGCGAAGTTTGCTCTTTGAATGGAGATTTCCTGCTTCGAGATTTTTAATGTCCGGGGCGAATGCGGCTAATTGCACCAACTTGATAATTTTATGACGCGCCTGTCGAAGCTCCTCGATAGTTAAATGACCCGTGCCGCGACCATTTAAACGAAATCGCAAACAATATGCTACGATACGAATCAGCCTTTGTAGGCAGGAGTACCGATTAAATAGTTCGTCCGACTGCACGACTGATGTGACAAGACAGGTCATCTTTTTCATTTCCGGTAAATCATTAGAGCCTTGAAACGTCGATTCGGGCCATTTTACTGCCGCCTTAGTCAACCATTCTGGACCGTGAAGCCACAATGGGTTGTGAAGGAACTGTGTAGGCATTAAACCTCGGGAGATAAGATCAGCTGGGTTGTCTTTTGATTTGATATGGCGCCAGGTCGTTAGATCAGTCTTTCCCTGTATGTCAGCCACACGATTGGCGACGAATGTTTTCAACAGACTAGGTTGTTTGTTAATCCAATTGAGGACAATGGTCGAATCGGTCCACAGATATGTTTCGTGAATGTCGTGGACGATGGCCTTTTGAACTGTGGAATAAAGTGAAGCCAAAAGTACAGCTCCGCACAATTCCAAACGAGCGATAGTTGTTGTCTTCAAAGGCGCGACCCGAGATTTCGCACAAAGGAGATGTATTTTGATATGACCAAAACTATCTATCGTGCGGATGTATAAACAGGCTCCGTAAGCTCGTTCGCTAGAGTCGCAGAATCCGTGAAGTTCAATTCTTTGGTATTTCCTTGAAGCTGTGTACCGTTGAAACATCATGTCGCTAAGTTTTTGCAATTGATTGGCGTACGTGACCCATTCTGTGTGGATGCTGGCAGGCAAAGACTCGTCCCAATCTATTTTTAATTGCCAAAGACGTTGCATCAATGTTTTAGCCAAAATAGTAACTGGTCCTAATAAACCCAAAGGATCGAAAATCTTTGCAATTGTTGAGAGAATTGTGCGTTTGCTGATCTTACTATTTGTTGGTAATTCTACAGTGTATTGAATTGTGTCGCGTCGTGCGTCCCAGGAAATACCTAACGTTTTCATCGTGGCAGTTTCACCTAAGATCTTCGGATGTATCTGATCTTCACTGAGACCCCTGAGGAGAGCGGTTTCGTTTGAAGCCCACTGTCGAATATTCAATCCTCCTTTACAGAACAATTGACAAACTTGCGTTTGTATTCGTTGCGCTTCTTTAAAGTTATCGGCCCCGGTAAGGAGATCATCGACGTATAAATCTCGTTTGACGATTGTCGCCGCAATCGGAAAATTGGATTGTTCATCGTCCGCGAGTTGATGAACGCACCTTATGGCGAGGTACGGAGCAGATGCGAGTCCGAACGTAACGGTATTTAGCTCATACGTAGCTATACGTCCATGGGCGTCTCTCCATAAAATGCGTTGATAAGCGCGATCCTCTGGTCGAACGAAGAATTGTCTGTACATCTTCTCGATATCTCCCGTCATGACGTATGCATACATGCGAAAACGCAGAAGCAGTGAAAACAAATCATCTTGGATAGTGGGACCTCTCATTAGTACGTCGTTTAAAGAAAGGTTGCTACTCGTTTTGGCGGAACCGTCGAATACTACTCGAACCTTTGTAGTCGTGCTGGAGGGTTTCTCGACCGCGTGATGGGGTAAGTAAAAACCTGGCGCTTCGAAAGTTTCTACCTGGGTCATATGTCCGAGCGCAAGATATTCGTTTATGACCTCGGTGTACTTCTCACATAATTCTGGATTACGTTTCAGTTTTCGTTCAAG
>NW_017133726.1:254697-256923 GCF_001652005.2 Ceratina calcarata | reverse complement strand
AAAAATTATTATCGTTCCGTATGTGTTTCAAAATGTCTTTTAAATTACTGACATCAAATATGAAAGACTAAGTGCAACGTTGTAACAAATTTTATTTCCGTCCAAGTTAAGAATGATATGACTCATAAAACTGCGCGAACGAACATAAACAGTGGCGTAATCGTCCGTAATCGACCGACTCTAGACCGATTTTGAATTTGTAAACTTTCATTGCAACGGACAGTTGACATTGTGCTCTGGAGAAAACAATTTGTATCATTCTCGATACGGATATAATTTGTAATCTGAAATTTTTGGTAAGTTAACTAAATTTGTTTTGTAGTATGTAACGCGTATTGTTATTGTTTTAATAACACAAAACTTGTATTTTATAAATTTCTTTATTTATTACCAGTTCTTGTAAAAATATGACGACAGAGAATGAAAATAAAAAAAGAAAATACGAGCAAGAAAATAGAACTTTTTATAATGAGTGGGAGGAGAATTTCTTTTTTATTGACAATAACGGAAAAGCATTATGTGTTATTTGTGATTCTATGGTCAAAAATTATAAAGCTAGCAATTTACGTCGACATTATGAAACCAATCATCCTCAGTTTTCTAATCAGTATTCGCCAAATTCCAAATTAAGATCAAATAAACTTGCTTCTTTAAAATCAAATTTGAATAAAGAACAGTCAATTTTGATGACCTTTAGCAATCAAGCTAATAATGTGCCTGAAGCCAGTTTTGTTATTGCCTGGAATATTGCTCATGCAAATCGCCCGTATGGAGGGGGAAAGTTTATTAAAAAAAACTTGGAAGATGTACTTAAAGTTTTAGATCCAAATAATGCAGCATTGCAGAAAGTTCGCAAATTTCCATCTCGAGACACAACTGAACGACACATAACTGCAATTAATACATCTCTTCAATATAATTTAAAAAATGATTTGAAGAAGCGATCTTAGCCCTTGACGAATCGACAGATATCACAGATCTTCCGCAATTGGCAGTTTTTATACGTTTTGTTTCACCTGACTTCGTTGTTAAAGAAGAATTATTAGATTTAGCAAGATTCAACCGGCGGTGTCGATATTAAAAATGCATTAGATTCCATAATGAAAACTTTTGATGTGCCTCTTAATAAACTTGTAAGCATTGCAACTGATGGAGCTCCGGCAATGCTGGGTAAAAAAATCGGTTTTATTAGGCTTTTAAGACATGATTCTCAAATTCCACAATTCATACCGATTCACTGCATAATTCACCGAGAACATCTCGTTACAAAATATTTAAAATATCCTGATGTTATGAAAACAGTGTTACACATTGTAAATTACATTCGCAGAACTTCCAAATGACATTAATTTCTTTTGCATTGTTAGATGATTATCTAGCTACAACGTATTAAATCGTTTTGTAGATTTGTTCGATCCGATAACTGCATTTCTAAAAGAAAAGGAAATAACCTATTCAGAATTAGACAATGGCGAATGGTTACAAGATTTAATGTTTTTGACTGATGTCATGGAACATTTGCAAACACTAAATTTACAATTGCACGGGAAAGATAAAATAATATCTGACCTCTCACAGTGTATATTTAGTTTTCAAACTAAATTACAACTTTTTCAAAAGCACATTAAAAATAAAACATTTTGTCACTTTCCTCGAATTAACAAAATTTGTTCCAATATTAAACAAGAAAAACTCAACGAGTATATAAAAGAGCTAGAAGGAATATGGACGGAATTCCAAATTAGATGTCAAGACTTGAAATATTTTAAATCGTCTCTTGATTTTTTTCTGAATCCATTTGAAATTAACATAATTCAAGGTGAGTTTTCCATTTCCAATATAATTATGACCCAAAAAGCATCTGGAGAATTATAATTAATAGAGATGCAAGAAGATCAAGCTCTACAATTAAAATACAAGTCGACGTCGATTACTGAATTTTGGAAATTTGTACCAGAATCGAAGTATCCTGAATTAAAAAAGGCTGCTTCTCGAATTATTTCAATATTCGGAACAACGTACGTATGTGAATCATTTTATTCCACTTTAAAATTCGTGAAATCCACACACCGATCAATATTAACTAACCAGCATCTCGAAGAATAACTGAGAAGTGCTGTCACCAATTATTCACCAAATTTTAAAGAATTATCAAGAGAAGTAAAATAAATGTGTTTAATTTTTAATATTTAAATTCAATACAATACGTGTACTTTTATTTATATG
>NW_017133726.1:251742-252946 GCF_001652005.2 Ceratina calcarata | reverse complement strand
TTCTTATGGGATACAAGTATTCTGACTGTTCAAAATAGAAAATCAAGTTGAAAATACGTAGAGAATCGAAACTTATTAATATATATTGATAGAAAAAATAAACAGGAATCGTTTAATATTTTTATCAAGGTACGTTACCGTTCAATTTGCAGCGTAATTAACAATAATTTAGCATCACGGACTACTGCATTTCAAATCATGGACGGCTTAGTAAGAGATGTGGCAACAGCACGACTCACGAAGACACTTGTCCGTGTGTGCGTAACCTAACGAACTTGAGTGTGCGAGACGATCAGTCAGTACCAACGTACAAATATATCTATGTGCTGTTGCCAAATTTGTTCGATTTTCTTTCACTTTTCCAATTTAGAAAATTTATTAAAAGAAAGTCATCATATTGCGTACACATGTTTAAAAACATTATCTATAACATTGTAAACGTCTTTTACATAATTTTTTTATGTAAAATATTGTTTTCGGATCGTATACAATAATTTATTTTAAGTTGTCATCCCTGCTGCTGTCCTGTGTTAAAGGATAGGCACCTCCTCGCGTCCCTCACGCCCCCCGATGATACCCCTGAACCTCCTTAAATTCACCTGCTCCTAGAAGAATTTCAGTGGGTCAATGTGCCGAAGCCTGACACTCGAAACTAAAACATATGGCCATATCTGTCAGTGACCTGCTCTAAATATCACTGCTGGCCACATGTTTTATCTTCAGGTACCGGGTTTCGGCACATTGACCCAGTAACATTCTTCTAGGAGCAGGTGAACTTAAAGACGAACGATTAAGTTCAACTCTAGATCTTTTCCCATTTTTTATAATTTTAGCGACTCTGTAATTTATAAAGTTGTTACTTATTTCATTGAGTATGTTACATTTGTTCCGTGAACGTAAGTAACGACTAATCGCTTTCTTTCCTCTGACATTTAACCAATTCGTTAGTTCGCTCTTGTATGCAATATTTCTTTAATCCTGTACTCTCGTCACGAGCGCGGCATACGGACGAGGCAACGCACGAAGCGGTTACCGCGCTCCTGCCCGCCTTGTATATGAACGCTCTGGTTGGTCGGTAATTTTTGCTAATAACTCGACAACCACGCCTCGAACAACTTTTTTGCAAAGGAAAAAGTTGTTTAAAATCACCATGGCTCCTCCCCATTTCAAGGCCTAACACTATTTCTGGGACACCCCATATATT
>NW_017133726.1:244199-250195 GCF_001652005.2 Ceratina calcarata | reverse complement strand
TAGCAATAATACGGAAAATAATTTTAAAATCTGATGGAAAATATAAGTTAATAGGATATTTGCAGATGTTTTTTCTTACTTGAAAGTAATTGACTACATTAAAATATAAATAACATTTGAAACCGTACAAGAAGGCCGCATGCGGCTTCGGGGCCGCGCGTTCCCCACCTCTGGTGTAGACTATCGGAAATCTCGATTTGAAATGTAGACAGAATCCATGTCGCGTCGAAACACGAGCCAATCGTGTTTCCATAGGACGGGGCTTTATTGACCGACATATGTCGCTTGTGCAAACATGAAAAGGCGTCAAAAAATATGCATTCCGATGCTTTTATCTTCTATCCGTAGATACATATTTAAAGCGTTTGAATAATTCAAAAGAAGTTCCAGAAGATGCCTGTGATACCTGACGGTATTTTACATTTATATTTGCTAAAAACTAACAAAAATAATTGGAACTTATACATTAATGATTAATATAACATTTTACGGTACGGATATAATGTATATAATAATTTAATATAATTATTAAAAATCAGGTTTGATATTGATTGATAAAGAGATTTTAATTTAAAAATTAGCAGAGATACGAGATTTGATGAATTGTACAAGAAATGTTGATTATACTCCAATTTGATAACAACGGAGTTGCACAATTATGATAACAATTATAGATAATAGACTTCGTACTACTGCTAATATCTTCTGAAGTGAACAAACAGCTAATCGCATCAGTAAATACAATTTCACAATTATGTGAAATCTTATGAACGTCGTTATATAAATTTTCTCGTCTTTTTTTTTTCTTAAGTGTGTTTTTTATAATGGGTTTATGGAACACGTGTATGAGCTCTGTTAATTTAATTTTCGGCTACAGAACTACTTCTGGATAGATCGTTTGATAAGAGATTAATACTTGTTTCAGAAACGAGAAATTAAATATGAAACATCTGATCGTGGTACGAAAACGTTGTTTCATAATAGATACACGTCGTAATTTCACCTTCTTTAGTCACATTAAATAAGTGTTTGGGAATGCGTTTATGAAAACGCACCCACACTCTACTCTATACATATTACATTATACATATATACTCTATACTCTATATACTCTATACATATTGTTATATGGCCATGGTATTTCGACAGATAGTTAACAGGATATAGGCTAATAAAATATGAAAATATATTGTTATAAACTGCTTAATTAAAAAGAGTATATTGTTTAGCAGTCAAAGTGTTGAAGTGTTCATGAAGTTTAGATAATCCTAGCTCATTACACAAGCTCAATTCACGGTCTATCTCAATCTCAACTATATTTTACAACTCTATCTTATTTTCTGTCAATCTCACAACCTTCGCAATTAATACAACTGCAGAGAGTCCTATGCAATCTCACACTCGATTAACGGCCACATCTCATTCTCAGCTCTATTATACATACTGTTTACGAGATCAATGATATCTCATGTCTAAGATTATCGTACAGAAATCATTCATTTTTAATTAAGTTCTTGCAAAGTAGTTCGTAAGAAAATCACTCCTTTAACCGTCTATTCCCGGCATTAAAAACTCTCTTTCTCAAACAATAAGGATTTTATAATTGATTACTTCAGCTGACAATATTAATGTTAGTAAAGTCTTTATTGATCCCTTAACAAATTACAACGGCCAGGACCTCCGTTTTCTTCTTACAGCATCATTACAAGAATAGAAACATGAGAAATTTATAAATGAACATACCTTTACACAGAAAAACTTCAAAATAAACTAAAAACAATTACATAAAAGTCCATCTGGAAATATTAACGTATCGAACAGTGCTTATATTTAAAGAGGTAGACTTCGATAGCGGTGTGTTAAGGCAGAATAACCACGAAAGTAGTCAAAAATATGGGTTTACGGGACTATACTCTTTGTCCTTGTAAAAACATATTTTTAGGTACCTCTATAGAAACAGGAAAGTTAAATCTGTCCTGCTCTGATCATGATTGATATAATGTCTCACCTCCTGAATGGTATAATAAATAATACAGTGTTTCATATGAAGGTTGATGCAATAATTCATACAATGTGGTACGAAATAGGTGTTTATCTAGTAGCTTTATTAACACTGGGTTTACGAGACATGTCATTTTGACGCATTCTAAATTTCATGAGGAAAATTACAGAAACCGTTTACATTTTTCTTCTATCACTTTCATTCACTGGGTACGAGATAAATATATATCGAAATTCTTTTTCTTCAAAGCTTTATCATTTTAGAAATCTCTATGTAGTATATCTAACTTTACGGAACGCGTCAAATTGAGGTGTATGCATAACAGATGTCTGTAAACTTAGTGCTAAAAAATGTTTCATAATAAGTACTTTTACTTTGTTTCACCGTCTATACTCATATGTATTCATATACATATTGTCACTATATGTACGTTCATAGATGTATTATTCAGTTATATGTTTTATACTGTATTCCAAGGAGTGTACATTTCTTAGCGAAATCAGGTCGGGGAAGAAGCTTCCTCCTATCTCGTCGATTCATTCTGATAATGAAAAGCAGTTCGATTGGATGAATAAATCCTTTCGGGGTGAACGCACGTATCCCGAAAAGGAGTGTCCCACGGGAATTGCGTGGTTTATTCGACGCGACATGGCGTTGGCGTGTATTTGTTTCTCTTCAAGGCGCAGTATCCGTATCTGGGTTTCCCAACGTTATTTGTAGTACGCCGTCTGATTTAGTTCTCCGTGTAGACTGAACGTCTCAACTTGAACAGACGTTAATATTAGCATAAAAAATGTTTAAACATCGATACGTCCTCGCATAGTTTCAATTTCAACTGTTTCGTATTTGTATAGGTAGTATAATGACAAAATATTCTAGTTCAATGTATTCGAAAATACTGTATGATGTAATGTTGATGTATTTAGCAGTTAGGCTAGTAACTACTAGACTAATAAAATAATTAAGAGCTAAATTGCAAAGATTTCATTTTTCAATTTTTTATAAGTTCTAATTTCCGCAGAGTAAGCACAGATAAACGGGCCTCATGCAAATTTTTACTTCTCTTATTTGCCAGACAATTTGTTCTCTATTTGAAAAATATTCTGTAAAACTTCAGATCCTTATTCTTTAGTTCAAGAATAATATGTATAAGTATAGTAATAGAACTTTATCAATTCTTTTCTCGTTAGTATTTAAGATAATTACACGAAAATAGAGTTACAAATTAGCTTGATTTAATAATTTTTTCAGGATTGTAAATTTTAACTATTATAGAGGTAGAAAATAATTTTTTTGGGGATTTATGCAAACAACTAGAAGTAAATTTCCCATGAATCTATGATGCAGCCAGTGTACAGTGACCACGAATCTTTGAATCGTCGATTCCTTCGAAAACTCGAACGACGAGCACGGATAAATAATTCCTGGCCGGTAGCGAACCGCGGAAAGTAACGTCCCTGGAGGCTTCCGGCACGAGATTCGCCTCCGGTGTGCGTTTGAACGACCGCTTCCGGCAGCGCGTTATTATTTCCTTTCATCCGAATGATTCTCCACTCCAGATACTCAAAAACTCATTGGGTCCGTATCAGAAAATTTGTTTAGTGACAGTAATAGTAATGTACATACTAATCCGAACAAAGTTGTTTGATATTGAATACATCATACGAAACGAAATGCTGATTCAATGATCCAATGATTCATTCCTGTCACTATCCCAGAATGTGAGCCTATTATAGACATGCGTAATACTCAAACGACATATTCGTATTGTATTTTCCATAATTTAGTTCAATATTTTATTTAACATTTAACTACAGACACTTTGATGTTATCATTAAGAATAATATAGGAACGTATATGATTAATTCTCAGTAGAATTGTTTCACACATATTACAATAATTAACACTGGACCATTACTAGAAATCTTGAGCGATATACAACATGGCACTGACACTTTTTGTATCAAGCTAGAGGCATATTATTATGATATGACGTTAAATTTCGAAACTCAAAAGTGATTCAAACCGAACCATTCTCCAGGTTGGAGGACTCGTGAAGACGTTGGTCACTTTGGTTGCAGATGTTTGCGCGGAGATTCGCTGAGACAACGGTGAACGTTGGGAGGCGAGGATGGGCGAACGGGATATAAAATCTGAAAAGGAGCTAACACCGGGAGGGATATAGAGGCCGAGTACGAGAGGTAACTATGCAAATGCAAGAGTACATTTATCTCGGCACCACGCCCATGTATTTCCTGGGAGCTTCCGGACGCATTGTCGGGGGCGAATCGAAACCCCACACCCCCGACCGTCCCTCCCTATTCCTCTTTCATCTTTCTCGCACACCGCGCTCTCCCTCTCGTACCGACCTCCGGTGTATACGCGAATGCCACCACCCACGCCGATACTCCGGAGATTTACGGGCAAACTAGCCCGGTCCCCAGGGCTAATAGACCGACAAGTTATGGGCCAATTCAATTTAATTTCGAAAATAAACAACCGCCAACGGCGACGTTGGTCAATTTATTCGAAAATCCCGCGAGCGGATCGCGATATGCGGCGTCGCGTTGGGAACGATCGCAGGTCAGAATTCTTTCTTATTCTCTGAGACAGAAAACGATAACATAAACCATGTCCGTACATACGTATGTACAGGGTGAACAGTTATAAGTAAGATAAGAAACAATTGATTACTCTATTATTCGATTAACAGGTACTTTGACAGAAGACACTTTATTCAAAGGAATGTGTTAAATTTCTTGAATCGAACTGTCAGTTAAAATTCATACCATATTTCAGAGAAACTGGTCTCTGATCTATTTTTTTATATATTGTTTCGATTACTGGTGGGAGAAGTTTTAAGAAGTGGTTCTAGAATCCAAAATTAGACAAAAGTCAACAATAAAAAAATTGCATCTGAGGCTCTATTTTTGAGTTATAAATGATTAATATTGCGCTTGGTGATAGGCAAACCTGCCTACCACATACGGTTCTCAGAGACAGCGTGCATTTGAAATTCTAAATGCTAACATACTTTTTACAGATTACCGTTGCATAGTGCACGTTGCATATTAGGAACTACTGTTGGTCAGAGGACCGTCACTGTGCTCACAGTGGTCCCGAATTATAACGTGACAAACAAGACAGAAACACATCTTACAAGAGTACATTTATTTAATGATTTACATTATATACTAATCTATACACTGTATGTTTTAATAAAATCATTAAATAACAGATTACTGTATGTAATATAATACTTCTCATCAAATCATTCTGTGTACTTCATCGAATATTAACCAGCATTAATTATTTCATAATAATGCACACATATATTTTAAAATGATATCATTGGCGAACTTTATACTCAAGTAGATATACTGTCAGCTTGAGGAACACGATATCCGGTTGTAAGAATAGGAAAACGTGGGTTCTACTGACAGGATCCAGTTTTTAGCACACGCTACTCCGTTTGAACTTGCTCAACGACCGTGGGACGTAAAGTCCGCAGAGGCAAAATCGGTTTCTCGTAATCCCATATTCCGGAGCCGAACGGGCGCTGCCGCTTTCGATAGGAAATGAAACGCAATTTTCCCGGAGAATGCGAGTATTCGAATGTCGCCCGACACGGTGCAATGCGCGTATTTACTTGAACGGTCGCCTAAATGCAAGACTGAATACGAACCGACCGTTTCATCCGCGATTCGTTTGCCGAATCTATTTACTCTTTAACTGAACATTGGTAATTAATTTTTGATCTGACGGATTGTGACTGTTGGAAATAAGTAAATATTACATCTTGAATATAAATGACTATCTCTCAATTCGCCATCTAGCGGTTAGCACGAGAGTGCGACAGTTTCTTTGTCTTAAGTTTATGTCTTCCGTTGCGGCGTATTACTCTCTTTTCTGTGTCGCCATGAAGTGCTCGTGCGTTGTCGAAATGTTAACCAAAGACTATTTCCAAATTTATTAATCAAACATTATTATAACA
>NW_017133726.1:218207-243416 GCF_001652005.2 Ceratina calcarata | reverse complement strand
ATAAGACGTATTAAAAAATTATACAATAGTGTGTGGGTATAAGAGATCTTAGCAGAAATGGCTTGTATGTTATTGCTTTAAAATAAGTATTTGTTAATTCTATTACACAGGTGAGATAGAACAGACACTATTTAAAATTGAATAATCTTTTTGAAATCGGATCAAATGAGTTAAGTTGTTTTAGTAGTTAAGTAAATTAGTATACTAGATGATAGACACAAAAGCATACGGCTACCTAAAACAATAAAAGCTGTAAGTGATAAAAACAGCTATATTGTTGCAAGTGAAACATTTCATAATTACCTAATGATCTCAACGTTTTATGTCCGAATTAAATCAGTATCAAAAATAAATTAAGAAGATTTCTTGCAGCTAATGAATAATTTTAGTGTGTATCTTGTACTTTTGTTGTCGTCGATTGATTTCATTAACACTTCTACTGACAGTTGTATTCAACTTGCTTCTATGTTATGTGTGTCACTGTTATGTGTAGAGAATGATTAATAGGATATGAATAAATATAGGATATACAGTATAAGATATAAATATATAGGATATATAATATAGGATATAAATAATAGAATATAAACAAATACAATATTTCTTCACTGACTTATACATATGTATGGCAGCAAAACATAAAAAAATCACAAAGGTAATAAAGTATGTTTAAAAAATTGAATAATTTGTTCTCTAATGGAAATGTCAACACGTTATGGTGTCGCGAAAATGGATTACACGATTGAATAAACGAGTGTAACGAACGGACGCGTTCGCGGGGAGATCCTTTTCCTTTTATCATTTTAAAGCGGGTTGGCAAAGGCCAGGCTATTATCGGACGCCGATGTTCATGCCGGCCTGAGCTGTCGATAGGCGAGAGCAGTGGCTCGCCATATTGGCCCTAATCATAGCGTTATAGCGACGTGTTGCTCATCACACGTGTAATTGGCTCCGTGAAACTCCCCTGTGTCCGTGTATCCCTCGTTCGTTTGCCCCTCGCTCTTGCATCGATTGCGCCGCGAATTTGCATTTCTATCAACGTGTCGATATAATACACAGGATCACCGTTCGACAACATCCTTCGCTCATCTTGCGTAAACTCGTCGTCAAACATTCACGATCAATCCTCTTGTTTCTGCCTTGTAGTTTGCTTTTACTTTCGCTTTACATTTCGTTTTGAATGTAAACGATTGCCAATTACGTATGTTAGTCAATGGAATTTTGCGTATTCCCGTCGAAGAATATCGTAACAAAAGTAAAGTTGTCGAGGACAAAGAAGGTTTCAGTTTTGTTAAATTTACAGTAGCCCTCCCAAATTTTCAATAGTAAAGTAACACTTTTAATAATTGAATGTTTTCAAGAAATTGAAAACTAAATCCGTTACAATATTCCTTTTCTCTACTGTCAAAGAGAATTTGACAAGAGTTATTTGTTATAAATCCTTCGCATGTTTTATTAGAAGACTAAATAATTATTGCTTATTCAATACTGTCGATCCGGTAGACCGACCGGTTTGGACGTTCCAGTTAGGTTCGCGAGAAAACACCGTTTGAGTGTTTAGGTGAAGAAAAAACGCAGTCCTGTTTTTGTCAAGTGTATTTTACGAGGGCAGTATTTACCAGCTGCAAATATCCAAGTCAGCCGATGGCATCGGTCGTTCGGAGAGAGAATAGGCATGGTAGCTGTAGTAGTTTCAGTCGTTCGCTCGGCTGGCCGTCACGAGACACACTCGCCGCAAAGTGGCGTCGAAGGATCGATAGCTGACGACGTGTGGTCGCGAGTCTACAAGTTCCTGGCCTCTTTTGAGGTCGCGGCCTACACGTACACGCGTGGCTTCGACTACACGGTAGACGGGTTCCGCTACCTTTGAGCTTGAGAAACGTGAGAGGGGAAGCAGATAAATGGCAAAGGACACGAGACGAGTGAAACGAAATAAAAGAAGAGAATGGTTAAAAAGAAGCATTTTAAGTTTCACTTATTATAGAATATGACAGATTATAGCTAATTATAGAGAATAATTCTCGTAATGTTCATTCAGGAGTACAGTTTTCTTGTTGAAAAAGTAACTGGACTGAAAAGAAACTGACTATACTATAGCTATATTTTAGTTATTTACACGTAAAACTCAATTGATAGAATTCCATATTAAATCTCGATCACAAATTTTAGAAAACATTCTTTCAAAGGAATAAAATTCTTATTTTATGAAGATGGTGGATTTATAAATTATATGAGGAAGCAAATTCTACTCAGTTCTACTTTATTACTATAATATGGTACGAAATAAGTGATTTATATACTTTACATTATAGCTATCTTAATAGAAAGAAAAGTAAATGAAAATTATATTCGAATAATTGCACATGCACATGCCATGCTCGCTATCAGAACACACACCATGAGTAAAAGAAAAGAACGCCATCATTTAATCGTTAAACTCTAAAGAAGTAAAGCATTAGTACTAAATTTCAACAAAAATGAATTTAGAAGGTACTTCTTAACTATGAAAACCGTTTCTACTTTATTTGACGTACTACCTTGCACGGTTACTTGTTTTTTTTAACAAACTTCATACTTGTATATTACAACTTGTTCAATGGGTTAAAGAGGATATCTGCGTTGACCCGCAGACACAGATTACCCCCACTCGCTACGATGCGCTTGGAAACGCGTGAAAGCTTTTACAGCATTATTCTGTTCACTTAATTTCTTCTATCGACAGGAGTGGACGATGGTTTAGGTTCTGACTCGTGCCCAAGAAGGAAACCCATGCGGGACGAGATTAGCTATATCCGGTTACAACCCTTTCGACGTGTACTACACGGGGGACGACACGACGTCGACCTTTCCCGTATGGCTTCATATTGTTGTGCGTTCTCGCAATGTTAAGCTATCGAGAGAAACACGTTACGCGATTGCGAAAAAGATAACAGAGAACAAAATGCAACACTGTAGGATTAATTAAGAATATTCCGGGCAAGTCAATAGATTTTTAATTAATAATATACAAGACGAGTCAAGAAGAAAGATCGTATATAATAACATGCAGTGTATGACTCTATTATATGTATAACGGAGATCATTAAATAAAGGAAAGGATAAGTCATAATGGTGTAAGCCACTTTATGGTCAAATTGTGGTTTGCCTTGCTTTGCAAAACAAAAAATGATAATATGTTTCAAGAAAACTTGTAAAGTAAGTCCCAACTCATATTGCTACTTGCAACTTTTCATTTATAGCTAATCAAAATTATTAATGATTCTACTTATTTAGCTACATAATTGTGGAAGTAACTTAAAATCATTGCCAATAAAAACAGGACTTAGGTTTAGTTAATTCATAGCTACCATTTCGTTTCGATTAATTTTCTACACTAATTTGTGCTTTGAGAATTTATTATATCACCGGCTATAAAATATTTGAAGATTAATGGACTTACACTACTGTAACTTGTACCTCTTCAAATATATCTATGCATTTTGACAAATTAAAATATGCTTTTGTCTAAACTAATGAGTGCAATAGCTAGTACATAATAAAAAATAATATTTTTTACTGATTCAGTCTGTATACTATAAGCTATTCGTGTTACTTTTTGTAATTCTTTCTTCGTGATTCTTCTGTAAATCAACATTAATTGATTATCAAGGGGACGATTACATTAAAGTAGTATTCTAATACTATTCACAAATGAAAATGTCTTATAAAGTAATCCATAATTGTTGTGCACTTGTAATGTAAATAAAATGAGTAAAAAGTATTATATTTAACTGAAAATTAAATTGATCACGAATCATTTTCTCAATTGACATTAAAAGTGGTTTATCTCGCATAAAAATCAGCAATCCAGTCATGATCAAAGTGTCACATCTTTTTTGAAATCATTTTTCAATAAAGTAGGTATTGTTAATACTTATTACGCGTTTCATATTGCGAAAAGAATTGGGGAAAACGAAGCGTCGAAGTTGTTTTGGAAATGCAATGGGAATGGGAATCATGTTGCCGTGCAACTTCACAGGTTTCCGTCCCGTTGCTTCGGAGAGTGGGTAGTTTCGTTCTCGTTGTATTTCGAGGAAAATTAGGCGAAAACGCAGCAGCAACGCGAGAAATTGATACAAAGGGAAATTGGACTACGCGTGCCATTCCTGTTTTTCACTATTCTATTATGTATTCTAAGGAATTGGACGATATTACGAATTACATGAACGTCATTTAACAGTTGACGTTGAATCGAACTTTCTAATTGGACAAACGTTTGTTCCATTACACGTTATCATTAATTGTTTCACTAATCATCAACTAATTCATTAACGTAACGTTATTAAGACGAATTTTGTTAGATTAGAATTCAATATACAATCATTAATTGTGCATCATTGTGTTATTATTAATTGTAAGAGGTATCTTGTTACTTTAGATTCGTCATATAGTAAACAATTTATTGCTGCATTATTACTACGAAGTATTTTGTTAAGTTAGGTTTAGCTGTTGTCGCATACAGCAACAAACTAAACTGATTTAAATAAAAATTGCGAATAGCACCCTTTGAAACATAATAAACTGTCAATGCCACTCGTGGAAAGAGAAAGAAATGCTGTATGCTCATTACGAAGGATATTATCCGTCATTTGTAAGAGACAGCATACAAAATAGTGTGATTGCAAACTTGAAATTAACTGTGCAACCTGTTGGTGACAGTTCTCTAACGCGATACATACGAAGTATTTCAATAGCCGTCAACTTTTTTCTCAGTAAGTTGTTATAGATATACTTACTACTTACCGTATAATCAATAATCAAATGTTATATGGAATTAATGAAGAAGCAATTCTTCTACTTTAAAATGTATAACCAGGTTATTCTTAACAGGGTAGACATCGATAGCGGCCTGATAATGCAGAATGTCTATGTAAACTACAAAAGTAGTCAAACATATGGATTTACGGAACAACATTTTTCGTCCTTATATGAGAAGATTTTTGGCTCGTCAGATACCTTTTTGGAAAGAGGAAAGTTAAATTTGGCGTGTTCTGGTCATGATTTAATTACAATATGCTGGTATTTAGTAATATTAGCGTTACAAAATAGATGAAAAATCGTAATTACAATGTCTCTGTTTGTAAACAATTTTATATCCAAAAGAGATTGTTCATACAAGAACGGAAAGTATAGTTCCATAAATCGTCCATATTTTGCACTATGTTTGCCTAATTATTGACAAAACAGAGTAAAAAACGGTAAAATTTTACCGACAAATGTTAGAAAACCCCAGCCCTTTGAGTAAGTCAATTCTTCCGATCAGCCGTGTATCCGTTTGTTTCTACGGTCGTTAAATGTTTCCAATATAAAAAATTCCTATATCCATTACTATTGTTGTTTTAAGTGCACACATTATCGATGTAGGAAAATTGACTATAATGATTAATATCGGCGAACGCGAAATTGTTTCGCTGCTCGTGAAGTGGCTTAATGGAGCCGCGTGTTAATTAATGAAATTATACCGCGGCAGCTGGCTGTCTGAAGAGCTGAATCCTTCCAGATGAGGAAACTTCTACGTCAAAATTCCTGCGAATCAACAAAACGAAACCGCGGTTCGATGTCGTTGCAAAATGTAGTTTCCACGAATCCCCATTTATTCCCTCCTCCTCACCTTCCTTCTGTTTTCAGCGATGAAATAATTGCGCGGCCGTTTCACAACCGCGAAACGTTCTCATTTTTTTCCCACCAAGCGTAGATGAAATAAAATTGGTGGCTTTTGTTCGTCCCGCG
Source organism: Ceratina calcarata (assembly GCF_001652005.2). Classification (NCBI taxonomy): domain Eukaryota; kingdom Metazoa; phylum Arthropoda; class Insecta; order Hymenoptera; family Apidae; genus Ceratina; species Ceratina calcarata. The sequence goes on along the minus strand of NW_017133726.1, from coordinate 237,647 downwards.
ATCTGCGCGGAAAACAGACAGGCTGAATGGACACGTTTGAATTATTTCGAAAACGATTTAAAAACGAATCGATTTCGGATGTCTGCAATTTTCAACCAAGAAAAACGGGAAAATATGCAAAAATCAGTACAGTTTTTATCTTTAATTATTATACAATGAATTTTTATGTATTCATAGAAAATTTGTACGTGAAAGAATGTAAATAACCTGTAAAAACACATGAAGTCCGCAGGCTATTAATTATGAATTGAACAAATAGAAAGGGGTGGAATTGAATTTTTTTCGAAAACGAATGATCATAGAACAGTGTTTCGAGATAATTATTCCGCTACGTGAACAAAGTATTTTACTGAAAGTGTATGTCGACAGGCATCAAGTGCCGCGTAATGTACACAATTCCACGATGAAACACGGCAGAAGCTTAAATAAAATAAATTGAATAAGCCTGGTGAAATGGTTGAAAAACTTGACCACAATTCCCCTTTGTGCGCCGACGGAGAAAGTAGGAACGAATAATGGGCAATAGAAATGCCATTTCATTATCCTGACTTTAATTCCTGTGAAGAAAAATACTACATACTGTACTGCGTTTAATTTGCGAGCTATATCATGCCTGTACCGAAGTAGAGTGAAATTTCCTTCTCCAGTATGATGTGAAATCATAAAATATTTGTTTGTAACTTTTCTGACAATCCAATCAGCAGTATAGACTGAGCATCTATCAACCAATGAATTTTTTGTCTCTGAATTTAACTTTATTTCGCTTTTCGAATCTATTTCAATCAATAAATTTTGCTTGCGAATAATAGTTTCATGTCAGATTTTGTTTAGGTTCTAGTGGGAGAAACTGCGGTTCTGGTTAAGCAATTGCTCAGGGCTTGGGTCCTGTATCTTGGGTAACCTGTCTTTTGTACAGATGCGGATACACTAGCAAGTAACATACGATATTTTTTGCGGAAGCGGCTCTCGTGGCGTATATAAACGTATTTGTGAGATCTTTGGTCGACAAATTGCGTTGCTGCTTTCCGACAGTAAAACAACTCTACGTATAGTGTAAATGCACTTTTTCCTGTGTTTCGCAAGTTATTTCCAACTTCCAACGCCGACCGAAATATTTGATGACAGTTCGTATGCTAATAAATATGTCGGCGAAAAAAGTGCTTGGCAAAGGAAGAAATATTTAAATTAATTAGGCGGTGGGGAGGGTTTCCAGTACTTTAGGATATGAAAAGCGAGGACTATCGTAATAAAATAAAAAAGAAAAATAGAAAAATGGATCCTCAATTCTCAGTTCCGACAATAATGTTTCATGTACACTAAGCTCGGTTCTTCTTAGTATTTAATTCCGCAGTCAACTTTTCTGTCTTTCTTCCTTTTTTGAAAATAATTGCTATACACGCAGCAGCAACAGGACATCGAACCTGCTGAGGTGACATTTTGAACAGAATTAAATTTAAGATTCCCTCTTGCAGGATTTTGCATTTTGAATAATGTAGACACCATCGATATTTATTGACGAGGACGTTGAGAGATCATTTTCACAAATTATTGCAGAGACTGACTTGTATCAATATTTGCAGACAAATGTACACACTTCTGAAAATTGCTCTCTCAAAAAATATCGTAAGTTACCTGCTAGTATATCCGCACCTTAAGTCTTAAAAATCTTTCCTTTTCCATACGCAGTAACGCCAAAGCGTAGTAAGATGGGTTGGAATATTTTGAGGAACAGATATAGTTAGGTTGTAAAATTCGTTAGTTGGTTGACATCGACACGTCTTTAATAACTTGCTGTTTTTACGGCACTCAGACTTGTATAGTAGTAACCAAAATTATTAAGCGTCCTGTGCATTCCACTATCTGAGTGTAGCTTGCTGGACAATCTTATCTTTTATCATGTATGCGAGTGATCGAATAACTGATGGTCACATGGTGAGACATGGGTTGGTATCATTTCCAAAGTCTAATCATTCGGGACGGTACCAAGTGAAAAACTACAATCTAGTTTAGAATATCTGTATCATAAATTGGATCTTGATCTTTCAATAATTTAATGTACATATGTAGTGTAACGAACAATTAACAAAAAAGAATTGATTCAATATGGAATAAAAGTCATATGACATTATACATACTATCATATTGCGCTTAATTTACGAGCTATATCGTACCTCGGGATCCTTTACCGGAGCAGAGTACGCGACAAGAGTGAAATTTTCCTCTCGAGAATAAGATTTCCCTAGGCTTAATTTAATTGTCGGTAACAGCGCGACGCGACGCCGACGCGACAGCGTTCCGCTCAAAGCCGGGACACGTAAGGTAACGTACATACACACTCGACTATTTAAGCACCGCTTAAGCATTTAGTCAACACGATATAAATTGTCCCAAAGAAGCTATCTTATATCTTGAACCTTGCGCTCTTCAATCTTCTAAAAATATGTTGGTTGACTGATGTTATCTCAGAACCTTACAAATTGCGTGATCCTTTCTAATTAAATATAATGCTTTGTATTATAATGCTTGAGAAATACTTTTATATTCATTGTACTAAGATTAAAAGTGTACAACAACTACGGATTATTTTCTATGGCTTATTCTCAATTTTAAGTAGCACTCAAAGTGTATATACACAAATTTTTGACTTTGAAATTTAAGGTCAAGGACAATGTTCCGGCAACTTTTTTACAGATCTTCACTAACCCGAAGACCTAGAATACACCTATGAGTGCCAAAACCGAACATTTCTTTACACCCTGTACAATGTAATCAATTAATCTTGGCTATGAAAAACTATGTAGATCTGTATATATATAAATGTTCTAGACAGTACATTGTACTAAAGAAGAGCATTACTTTTAATTAAGAAGGTCTTTTAATTAAGCTCAATACTTTAATTAAGAAGATTACTGATGTTCATTAGTGCAAGACATTATTGAAAGCCGAATGTCTTCTATTGTCCTATTATACTAAATTCTACAGTCTCCAGTACAGTACAGTAATATTTTATGCATATTTTACAAACTTTGCCACATAAATCGTTCATCTTTCTACAATTGTATTTTAAAACCTGCTTAAACTTGCCCGCTCGTAAATCCCCCGGAAATCGCGTTCGAAATTCTAGATTAACCTATACAGGAGCCGCGGAACGATCCAGTTGCATAAATATTCTCGCGGCCACCCGTAATTGTTGCATTTGCCAGGGCGCAATTTATCCGTAGCATAAAATAATAGGCCGTTCCGATAATTAAGCGAGTCGAGTCGAACAATCGGTCGAATCGACAATCAATTTTACATACAGCGTACGGCGGGTAAAGGCGTAGGCCCAGGAATCGTCAAATTAGGATAATTACGTCCCATGGAATTACGCTGCGAGGCAGAGCCAGGCGGCATATTTGTTTAAACAAGTTTAAGCGTCCCCTGGGTCGCAAAAATTAGCATCGAGGCGATGGAAAATGTCGAATTGTTAATGAACGCTTGTCACAAACATTCGGCCGACGTTTCGCGTACCATAATCGCATTTCAGATTATTATTTATAGTGTCACGATAATATCGTTTTCAATCCGTACTGCTTCCTTTTTTATACGGGTGAAAACGAGCGTTATTGAATGTTTAAGCGGTCCGATAAATCGTCAGCTTAGCCGGATCAATGCGAGCTTGAAATAATGCGGCACGTTGTAACCGAGATAAACAATAGTTATATACCTTTTTAAATGAAAAGTTGATTAGATTACGAATTTTATATTTTTAGAAATGTTACCCATTTTGATTCTTCATTTTCATCGTCTTGTAATATACAATTTTTATGTATTTTTGTATTTTAAGTACAACAGGTGCAGTATTTCACATATGAATTTTCTATAACTGCCCATATAACCCCATAGTCCATTCGTTTTGAGTCAGTTGAACAATGCGTGAGGCAAATAGCTTGAACGTTATCGTGGTCGTTAAAAAAAAACCGAACAGTCATGGCATTTCTAAAACGCGGAACGATAATTAGTGACACCTCTTACCGGTGGCAATTAACTTATCAGCCATCACCCTTCCGAACCACGAATCAATTAATCATATCATGAAAATCAGAATCGTATCATCACTCAATCACTTTAACGAGACTGTTTTATGCGTCGATTAAACGCGTCAGGCCGAACGCTTTTCAAATCGGCCGTGACAAAAGATCAAAACGTTTGGATGACAACCCGAATTTCGAACCAATTAATCAAACCGTGGAAACCTTTCCAAACCATTCATCCACAAAAGGTCAGATCATTTCCATGACAATCAACATTTTAGACTAGCTAGTCGAATTACGAATTTAATGGTTATGAACAATGAATATAATGCGATCATGGATATCAGACATTGTTTGTAGTACATAATCTTCTTTAATTTAGTTGATCAAAAATGTGCAGTTGTGTTTTAAAAAATTGTTTTCCAACTGTACAGGATGTGTCGATAAAAGCTATTGGAATATTTATTGATTTTGCAGAAAATTTCAATGAAATTTCGCGTTGATGAAATAGAAGAATAAATTCAACCATGAAATTTTATCAAATACGAAGTGCAAAATCTTTTAAATTAAATCAATTATTTTAGGCTAATTATTCTTACTGACTTGTCCTAGTGTTTATAATGCCGCATGTTGTTCCTAAGTGATTCATCTATTTCTGAGAAAAAAGACAATGAGTGTAGCGATTTTATAATTAGTGTCTTGGACAGAATGCGATAAGCGATTGCAGATAAGCCATTGAAGAAAGGAGCTAATCTTCTAACAACAAACACCACTAAACACTAGCATATACAAAAGTATTTGTATGATAATAATTAGTCTCCGTGATTCATTCATAAGAACGTCAATAGAGAATTCATATCAACTACTAATCGCGTTAGAGCCAACCATCATAACTTATTGTTAGTAGTAGCTTTTCTATCTCGTTTCGGGTATATCAATAATCCATGCTGTGAATCTGTCTAAGAATTTTATTATTTGAAGACCTGGATCATATTTTGTGGCAACGCCGCTTCTACTGTTCTCAAAGATTCTCAAATTTATTGAAAACATAAGCCAAAATAAGTTTCTTCTACCCCTAAAAGCAGAGACAATTACTGTGCCTATATCTATATCGATGCGTTTTTAACCCCTTGAACGACAATTTATTTTCAGTCAGCACTTGAAAAAGAGGAAAGTTTATGACGAGCTGGACTCGTCATTTCCGTTCAAGGGGTTAAAGATCGTTGTAACCATCGCACATAAAAAATTCTCTAACTATAACTCTATTTATAATATTAATTGTATAACAGAAGCAGTTGTAATAAACTTCATTGAAATTTTATAAACTTAATAAAAAAAAACAGATAAATCATAATTTTCCATCCTTCGAACATGCAAGAGATCAAATAGTCTGCATGAAACCGAAAACTTTTCAAACCACGCCCTTTGCAATTCTAAACCTTTCCAACAATTACCATCGTCAAATGTTCATTGGTCGCGTGCCGGGCGGAATGCTTATAGAAGAGCTTTTTTTCACCATTCGTCGCGTGCCTTAGGGCCGTGGACTGAAAAGCGAATTGCCAGTCTGTTTTAGAAATATGCAAACGCACGAAACATTACACACACGAAATAGCAAACGAGAAATTGAAATTGAATCTATTCTGCGGAGTACAAACGCAACGGATGGTTGCATCGTTGAAATTTCAGCGACCGCGATCGATTCGAATTCATCGAATACCAGGGACGGGACGGGGTTTGTCGAAGGGGTGGCATCAGGCCACAATCATGGTGTTTCTTGCCCGCGTGCAACACGTCGCAACGTGCCCAGTCGACGAATTGCTTGGACCGCAGTGAGCGACGAAATTCTCTGACGAATTTTCGTGAAAATATCCGGAATGGCCTCCAGGATCGATTCCCGGCGTCGAAATAACGGAGCTTTGATTAAAACTGGACGACTGCCGGTTGAGACGTTTTAATTGAACCAAGTGGTACACAGTGAGCAAATTGACCGATGGCTTCCACGAACTTTCCGGGATAGTTTTGTTTAGACGAGCTGTCTCTGTGGTTAGAAGCTCATGAGTTTTGAAACAACAAATCTCATAAACTTTTAAATCTAATAATCATCACAAATTGGTTCAATTAGAAGTCTAAAATAATCAATTATATGAATTATGTAACGGATCACATAATGAATCATATAGCAAATCCTACAAATACATGTATAAATATTATATACATATATTAATAATACCTTTTTATGTACAAATTGGAATCAGCGAATATGAATAAACTATTGTATTCAAAGTTGTATAATTTATTGTACAAATATGCAAGATATAATTAAAACAGGCAAATTATTGTTTATAAACATTGTTTGCGTCAAATTTATTTATGCAATTATGACAACCTCATCTAAATGGGCTAAGTATTTCATGAATGCAAGACGATCTTTTATGCGTACCGTTATACGTTCATATAGGCAGAACTGTTAGGCTTTATTAGCGTTGGTATTTTATGTTCGATTCGCTTCATGTTTTATTATTGTCGTTTGAATGCATTTGTTTCTTTAAGTTCTCAATCGCGGTCGTAGGATTCAAATACAACTATCTGACTTGTATAGATAGGTGCTGCAAATAAACACGTATGTATATGCAGATGTAAGATAGTGTTTGTCTATATAGGATATGGAATCTCTATTGATAGTGTTTGTCTACCCAGGATATGGGATTACAGATTGAGTGAATATGCATGGATGCTTGTCTAACGAAAGCAGCGACTTGTTCTATATGCAATGCCGTAGAAAGAATACAGAGTTTAACACTTATATCAGAAGTGATGATTGAATATTAAATCAATCTGGTAAAACCGCATTTTTATGTGCAATTTTAATTAGTATTTTATTAGTACTGCGGACTTTTATACAAAAATAAAACATTCGTAGCATCAGTTAAAAAAATGCATTCTGAATATATATTTAATTTATCATGCAAACTTTTAATATTCTCTATATTTTTGGACACTGCAAACATTCTTTATATTTACTGCAGATACAAGTACGCTATAAATGCATAAAATCCGCTAACTATTAATCAAATATTATGATCAGTAAATTATGCAAGACTCCTGTAAGAATGTATTCAATTTTGTTTTAGCTAACAACATCTTGTCAGGAATCACAAATGACTTTAAACTAACCAATGGATTATGTATCGAAATATTTATATATGTATATTCTTCTAGCAACAAATTCAAATATAGAAAGCTAGTTTTAAATCATTTTAATTAATTAAACAATTTTTCATTGAAATTGTGTTATAATTTATTGCTCGATTTATTATTGATTTCTTACATGGAATTCTCTACTATGGTTATCGATGTGCAAAATATTTTTGTCACTGTTTTAATACTTATAAATGGGAGTGTACACGTATAGATTGAAGAAGGGAAATAAGATTGATAAAAGTGTCCAGCGTCGGAGTTGTTCGAGTGCCGGGATGGCCGACTTTAATTCCACGCCCTTGCGTTCTCGTAAACGGACCGGTGAAATAAAGCCGGAGTTTTCGAGATTGCGAGTTTAAATCTGTAGGAAAAACGGAGAGGAGAAAAGAGCGCAACCAGCGGGGAATAAAATTTATTTCCCGTTTTTACAACCGTTTGTTACGACAGTTCGAGAGCGGCCATCCAAACTTTGGCCATTGTCAGACGAACGCCACTACGGTGACAAACCGATCTCTCGAAAATGCGCGGAAATATGTACGCTGGAATTTTTTTTAATTTCACAGATAAGTCGGATAATTAGTCGCACTTTTCACTTATGTATTTCATACGATCTGTACATGTATGTGTACCATGTATATGAAATATTCTATATACATATGCATGTCTTGTTATCTACAGGAGTGTAACAGATTTTATTATGAATTGTATATGTATTTGGAATTAAATAATATTTAGTGCAAAATAGTTTCTTCACCACAAAAAGAGAATACAAAGAATATGCTTAGAAAGTGCTGACTCATCGCTTTGATACTGCATTCTTAAGAACCCCAACTGGTCCATGCATCAAAGTCTACCAACTCCACATACATTGCCGTTTGCAACGTATTTTATAAGAAATTGTAGACAAACTTGGAAATAGTAATGAATCCAAAATGAAATACTTAGCATCAGACGCAATATGACATAATTATTCATGGATTTCTCAAATGAATTTGTTCATTATAATTATACAGTAAAATCATATTTATATTTCATATAAATAAATTTAAATATATTTAGAATTAAACTTATGCCTGCGTATATTAATTAATTAATTTTCAAGAAATAGTAATGTTCTCTATTTTGTACCAATTAGAATCGGTCACGAAATGTGAAAAATCAGCGTGATCGGATTATCCGAGATGTACAAATAGCAGTTCACGCTATTTGTAATAACGACGAATACCAGTCGCGAGTGTTTGACCAGTGGCACGGGTGTTTAGAACAGCAGGGGCCGATAACGGCGAAGATAGATGATACGTGCGCACGAGATCTTAGCGTCGATATCGGAACAGGTTCCGGTTTACAGGTCTCATTATTTTCGCGTTAGACTTGGCATCAGCTCGATTCTGGGTCACTTCTCAGACTCTCGAATTCGAGAGCCCTCCGATTCGCAAGCTGCTACATCTCTGCCCATAAGTCTTACAACACTTCCAGCTGCTTATTGTCAATCAAAAAATCTGACAATGAGTAATAATCTGAAATCTTAATATAATACATTTAAAATCTTAGTTATCAGGGGTTACCTTAATATGAAGGTTCTAATAAATCATATAGTTGAAATTATATAATGTAATTATATAGCAATAAAAATATGTATAAACAATGACAAATCGTATAATTAATCATATAATAAATTATAAATGTAAGCGCCTATTGAAAAGAATCTCCGATTACCACGTGTTGAAAACTCACTTTCTCTTTTTTATATATGAATTTATTATTTATCATGATGTCTTATTCACTAATAATTATATACAAGCTTAATAAAAAGATGAATAAAGAATATATGAAGGAAGGGTAGTCTCTCGTCCTTACGCAATAGTAACTCCAACAATGACGTCTGAAAGACGTCATGCCATTATGTGCAGACTTTGACGTCTCCGAGATGTCAAGAACTTTACTAGTATTAATTAGTAATAGAATTTAAATAATATTTTTCGGACGCATCAAATTTTGTTTTATTTGTAAGTCAAGGGGTTAATTACTAGTCTTGTTACGAACAGTCGCCCGTACAAGTATAATCATTCTTACGGTATCCGTCACTCCTACGCCGATCCGTTCTCAGTTCACCAATCGTAATGAATAACTCTATTTCCAGAATTCGCGAATATTAGCCATCGTGAATATTAGCCATCATAATTTCGCGGTTACAATGCAATAAATTATATAATGAATCGCATAATATAATTAATAGTTTGATTTATTGTATTCCTTATATGATTAAGTTTAGGACAGGATTTATTACAGAATGTACTGTATGATCTAATGTGTATCCATACAATTCCTAATACTTTAGCGCGCGTCCATCGAGATCGTACATCCGATAACTCCTGCGGCGTCATCGGTGCAGTGTGTGGTACACCGTATAGCTCGTTGGAATGTTTCCCGCGTTAATGCCCTCACCGCGTCGCGAAACCGTGGAATTTGTTCACGTGCAGCTGTCAAGCCATCCAATGCGTGCTGTATCAAATATCTATCACAATCGATTCCTGCTTCTAGGGTTATCGGCAGAACTCTGAATAAAACAGCAATAGTAAACTGCGCTTCTAAAAGTTGTCTACTTTTATAGTTTGTAATAAAATTCAGATAAAATTTTGAAACTAATTCGTATTAAACGTTATACAACCGTACAAAAGTACACTTACATAGGTGGTTGAGTTGGTGTCTGTATAGAATGTTCTGAAAGAATGTGTGAAAGAAATTAGGGAATGGTGTAAGCGTGTGCCCATTCGTGCCACATTAATTTCTCATAGGTTCGCCATCGATCGTCAAACGATCGTCAGTCGATCGCTGAATTCCGGGACCTCTTCCGCTGCGAACTATAATAGGAAATAGATCGATCGATTCAGCGTTGTGTCGTAGTTATTGTTAGAGAAGAATCACATCTGAACTAATTGTTAATCGTATAAAATAATTTACAAAAAAGAAAAACACTTTTAAGTATAGAGATTAATTTATTGAACTAATTAGAAAAAAAGATTTCGAAATTTTGACGTATTTTCTAATCTTTAGTATGACATTAGCTCAATGTAACAGATACTTTGAAAGTTTTCAATTAATGACATACGATTCATGACGCAAAATCGTTTGGATCTCGTGTACATTTTACCACCATAGGGATTTAATGGCTAAGTTCTGAGAAACTATATAATTTCGATTTGAGATGTCTGAGCGTTCGTCGAATGTTTTTGAAATGTTTTGAATAGATCCGATATGCGTCGTTGAAATGTTCTCTTCGGAGAAACGATTAGTATCGAAATGTTTAGAGGGACGGGACGTGTCGCGTTACTTTTAATCCGACGGTTCGCAGGGCACTTGAGACTTTGAGACGAGTCAGTCGAGTGGTGCATCTTGCGTAGGAAAGTTCAGGAGTTTTCTCGCGAGTGCGATTTTTCGTTATTCGTTAACACGTTACTACGTGTTATACACAAAAATCACACAATAATTGACGTTCTGAATGTCCGGACGTTTCCCTGCACGGGAAACTCCGATGAAACCTGGTTTCTGTTTTATCTTGAGTAAGAATACTGTATTCTTTAAGAATAAACCTCAGTAGATTATATTCGATGTAATATTTCAACGCTTACTTATTGAGTGTGAGACTAGGTTCGACGTTTAAAGCGTTCGAACCTGATATTCTATATATTCAAACATCTGAAGTCTGAACGCATGAGGTCATACTTGGTCCTGTCGAAACCTGCATGCACGCTTTGTAGAGAGGCAGGACAGCGCGGAGTCAGTCCGCTGTCGTTATTCGAACAAGCAGTACGTTAAAACGGAAAAGAGTGATTTTCTTTATTAAGTACCACGCAGAATATCTAAGTAGTGAAAAGAGTTTTCACGTGTCGCTGCATGTTTCTAAGTGAGTGTTCTCCGCATTTAGTTCACAAAGTTACAAGAGAACCCGCGCTTGTTGATTTCCTTTTAGAAAACCCGCTAATCAACAAGCATAATTTTGTGAACTGTTCTGTTGCAAATTCTGTCTGTACAGTGAAATCTTTCAGAACCCAGTAAACCCGCATTTTTGAAAGATAGGCAACCCGCAATCCAGACTTATAGAGAACCCGCTAGTCCGAGTAATTTCATATTCTAACTAAATTGAGATCGATTCTTCACCACTGAATAGTAAATCGCCATAAATCCTCGTTTCTTTTAGAGATATACCGCTAATTAAGAAATTCTCATTTTGATTCGAATTATTTTCAGATTTCATCTATATATTTCCATTCAATTCAGGCCAAGGATTTAATACAAATAAAAATACAGTGTACAAATCCAAGTTTAAAGTAATACATTGTTTCGCTTATTCTTTTCTCCCGGCTACTTAAACAATAACAATCTGTACGTTTCCCTGCACGGGAGAATCCAACGGAACCTGGTTTCCGAATCATCAAAGGGAACTGTTTCCCAAAAAACATACCGCTGACGAGCGCTCAATCTCCGTATATACGATATCATCCTTATCACACGCGATACACTCACACATCCAACTTAATTTAATTCATATTTCCAAGGGTTTTTTTATGCCTTCGGGCTTTTTCCCTTCACCGATTAATAATAAGGGTTTTTGAGCCTTCGGATTGGAATAAAAGCAAATTTGATTGAAAAAAAGGTTTCCTGAGAACAGAGTTTAGTCTTAACCAAAATCAGAGTTATTTTGATTTTGCACAAACATGATTTTATGGTGACCCAAGGAAATCTTGAGAAATATCGAACGAGAATTGAATTAAAAGATTTCTTGCGGAATCGGGACATTCGCGATATCCGGCAACGAGCGTAAAGTTTCAGGTCGATAAAGCGAGAAAAGTGCACCACGGTTAGTCGAAGACATCGGTCAGGGAGTTAAGACGTAAAAAAGTAAAAGAGAGGGAAGCAGGGTGGGTGTGCCGGAGATGGAACGCCCTCGAGACGGCGGTCGACAGACCCGAGGAACAATTGAATTAGCGAAATCAAGCTTATCTGAGCCCGACAGGCAATCTGCCTGATTAGCCTAATCAAGATCCACCGCGAATTTAAATATTACCTTCTAGGCAATGCGATGTCGCTATTGATACACTGTAAGTGAAAACAGTTCGAACATACTAGTTTTCCTAATTCTTATGTTTCTCTAATATAAAGTATTGTCAACGTAATTGTTATTAGAGCAATCAATTTTTTTACTCATATTGGAACTGATACATATGGTAAATTATAATATCAAAGTTAAATTATTCATTTATTAATTTATACATTAATCTATTGAACAAAGTATTTGTACATGCATTCTAATGTAGTAATGATATATTATAAATATAATCATAAATATCTGACTATCTTCTTTTAAAAATCGCAACTGTAAGGACAAAAACCAAGAATACAAGGACTCAGCGGTTTTGAAGTCCAGGAAGACGACGTACTAGTTCGTAAAATAGTACAGTTGAATAAAGCAACGATTCGGTTTTCCTTGTCGCGGATAATAGCCTTTGCCATTTATTTACTGCCTGTTTTATCTCAAGTGGTCGCTAGCTAGCAATGACCGCGAGCACGAACTGCTGCGTGCCGATCGCGTTCCATTGTGCACGCAAGGAGATTAACTTTATTGGTGAACGAGAAACCAGTGTATGGTCAACAACTAAGTGACCGCGTCGTCCGTGTCGTGAAATCACGCGCTGTTCTTTTAGTCCACCTCTCTTCGAGCAATTGTTCCATGTCGAAAATGCCACCTTCGCCCAATTTTTGCTTCGCGGCCCCACCCCGACTTGCAATCTCAACTGATAATCACACATAGACATTTTCGCGTAATAACGAACAACTTTCAATGCCCTCCGCTTATTGTGGTTTGCAAAAATTGTAAAATCTTTTGCGTACTCGTGTTAGAAGATTTTCAGTTAAGCTAAGTAATCTATATTAACAACAGTACAATATTGCAGAAAAAATTTCACGTGAATATATATCTTGTTTAATAACTTTTTTAATATACATTATTTCTGGTATTAACATTAAAAATGAATAATTTGAAGTTCAACCAATCATTATCTTTCGTTGAATTATCGTTTGCAGCGACTGCAACTGGAACGTCTTTTTTCATCGGTTTTTGGGACAGTTCCACATTACAGTCGGCATCCTTATCTCATATATTCTTCTGAAAAACACCGGAGAAAGTACTGACTCGATTCGTTCGTGGGAAGGTAAACAGGGAATCTGGATGATGTATTTACTGTCTGAGGTTTTTTCATGCCGCGGATGACTTCGTGTAAACTGGGAGTGTCAAGGGTATCTTCTAATGTCTTTATGATCAAGATTGTGTATTATTGTCTAACTGTATAATTATTCTTATTGATTCATGTGTGTGATAAGAAAATATATCTCTGTATAGTTAAATTGACTCTGAGGATCCTAACTTGAATTTATCCTTGATTAGTGTCATGCGCTCTTTATTTATTAATGTAAAGAAAGTAAAATTCTAATATCGCAAATTCGATATCCAAATACGTTTCTGGGAATTACCAATGTCTTCATTTGATCAAAGAACTGCTCACGGAAGACTGCATTGCTTTACCATTTAACTCGTTGGCACGGGTTTTCGATTCAATCGAACCTTCTTCCATCAGACAGTGAGTACGATGAGCAAACAGGCTTTGTTTTCACGTTCTTCAAGGCTTTTGTCAACGTCTCGAAAAGAACCAATACAGTTTCACCATCAAATCAGCTGGCTGACTCGAGCTAAAAGGAAACCTGAGAGACGGGAGACACCGCGAATGCAAGAAAGAGCGCAATATTCGCGGTCGCCAGCACAGAGCGTCCTCTTTCCGTCTTCGAAAGAAGCTGTTTCGTGCTCGATTCGGCCACTATTGCCCGTTTCTATACATATAGACTATCAGACCGATCTCAAAGTTTCACGAAATGAAAACTGTGATGCCACACACAGCCTCTTGTTTTTATTCGCCTCGCGTGCGCGAGCCATACTTTTAACGAAATTGCACGGATTTCTGGGTGTTCCCCCAGCGCTTCTGTCACAAGTGCGAATGGAAAGAAATTGCATATGGAAAAATTAAACATCTGTGACTGTTCCGACGACGCGAAGGAACCTTGAGCTCGAGGGGAGAGCCTGAGTATTTTACACTTTCAAGTGGCTTTCCCAGGAAAGTCGTGCTCCACGTCGTCGAGTCTTAACAAAGGCGTTTAGTTTCGGGCGCCTGAGTTCTGGGACTCATCACTCCGCATTCTTCCACTTGGGCATGTCAGGCTATATTTTATGGTGTACACATCCGGTATCGCAGTGGGACACCGACCGATAAGGGTAAAACGAAACGAGAAATCTTGACATTGCCGAACGTTCGAGACGTTCTCGTTTTCACTCACCTAGTCCCACCCTCTCGGGCCTAAATCATGTTTGAGATGGGTGGGGCCTTGACTCGGTCTTAAGGAAGGACACGCCAATTGGAAAAAGAACTCATAAGGGAAACCAATCAACATGTTTCCTGACTCCGACGCGTTTGTCGCAGGGCAGTATTAGCATCGTTTCGGCTAATCTGTTCAGTTTCGTTTGGGCTAGTGATCGAGATTGACTGTGTCCTCGTTTCGGACATTGATCGAGATTGAAAACTGCCATAGACGAGACCCTTTTGCCAAACGTTTCGGGCAAAGATCAAGATCATAAACGTGCCAATCGTTTCGGGCACTGATCAAGATCATAAGGCGATTATCCTTGCTAAACGTTTCGAACAAGGATCATCATCATCAAGGTGCCAACCGTTTTGGGCACCGATCGAGATCCTAAGACAATTACCTTCTGTATTTGCCAATCGTATCGGGCACTTTGAACAAGTAAAGTTTAAATTAATTTTTAACTTTATGTACGAACTCGGACGAACGACGCACGAAGTTCGTTCGAGACGAAACAGTGACGTTTTCTAATGCTTATTGTCTATTAAAATGTTTCATAAGTATTCTATCATCCTGTTGGGTGTTATATCTTAATCCCACCCTTGAAGGAGTCATATAGAGTGAAATGTATCTATACGAATTTCTTTATTTTTCTTATCTCGCTTTATGTAAGTTGATATGAGTTGATTCAGCATAACAATGTTAGCAATTACCAAAAGAAATACAAACATTGGATACAAACAGGTACTAGAATTTTTCACTAAAACAAAAGTATTGCGGGCGAAGGGTATGCTAGTAATAATGTAACCAATCATACAATTGGATCATAGTTTAATATTTTATTTTGCACACAAAACGATTTAATGTGTCTTAAGACTCATGAATGGGAGTGTATATTCAGTGGCGTGCAGCGCGAACGCGACGAACGGCGGACGAGTTTGTTGAGTCACGAGACTCGCGAGACGTTTATGCAATATTCAGCCGCGTTTAGATCCGCCCAGTGGTGGCTTCGCCTGACTTGGCGTGTGCGTTCGACGCGCGGACGTCTGACATGCATCCCAGTCGACGTTAATGCGATATATTTGCCTCCTCGAATAGATCTCCGCGTATTTCAATGTCGTCGATATTCGCACTCTCCTGTCGCCCGACGAATTTATTTATTCCGCGCGCTTTACCGGCGAATACGATTCTGATTGAACATGTTCCATATAGTTAAACTACTATGCAAACTGAGATGCAGTTCTCTACTAGAAATTTATATGCCATTTTATACAAATAAAGTGTGACATATAGCATACAGACTTTCTTTTTTTTATTCTTAAAATTAAATAATCCGTAAAGATCATAGTTTATTAGGCTACAATTTTTTATGTTCGGTTAGCAGGATTTTATTACATAAAAGATGCGTATGATCAGTCAAAAATGAGATATTGAAGACAAGATCCCTATGTCTAGAATTGAAAGTAGCGAACATTAATTAATTCACCCAGCGTATCTCGCGAGAACTTGAGATTTCTACAAATTAGAAGTCATTGGTGTCTTACTCTCGAAACTTCGCAAATGCGACGGTAATTTAGTTTAAATACTCGCGCGAGACATTTGCATTTTGGAAAGCATTCGCGATTCGTTACGGACGCACGCACGTGCACACACGCGGGAAGAAGAACGAGGCGACGCGACGGTTCCATTTTCACGTGCATTAAGATTTAATAGAGAAAGTTCATGCTGAATGCAGTTAGTAGGAAAGCGAGAATATCGCCGTTTTGAGCACCGTTTCAGGGTATTGCCTCTAGTGCCAAATTACCATGTCGAACAACAACGGAATACGCATACAGAATGAAGTACAGCCGAAGGGCCGCCGCCGTGGCTCGGTAGCCTGGTTAGGCTTCCTGCTGTGTCGGCGCACCGGAACCGTGTCAGCAGTCTTACCGATAAACGCGCTTAGCGCGCGTTCAACTGCGATCTTAATTCCCGTATCGATTAATTAACGACTGTCTGAGGTGAATTAAAATTGCCATCAATAAAATGCTCTAAGGAGATACCAGTATCATTCTTATATAAAAGTGATTGCACAACGCGCAATACTTTTCTCTAGATGAAAAATGATAGAATTCATTGTTTATCGAAATACCTCTTTTTAATTAACATTTGTAGTGCTTCCTGTAGCCATTTAGATTGTTAACCTGCTTCTTCAACTGTATACTACGTATGTATATAGATACAGATATACTAATTCGTTTTCTTCTTCAATTTACGTAACTTTAAATTAATACTGCCAGCGTCTCTAGGAAAATATTTTTTCATTTTTATTAACAAGTAATCGTAAAACGCGTTCTGATACGTACTTATTAGTTTCCCTCTTTAATTTAAATAAATAACAAACTTCAAATGAATACTGCTATGGTTTTTAAAGAAATATTTTCATCATGCTTATGAGAACTTGTGAAACACGTTACAATTCTGCTTATCTAACAAAATAATTGAAATCCTTTTTCTATTCTTTCCAATATTGTCATTTTTATCTTTTCGTATCTACCTATCTACTGTTATTGACAAAAGAAGTTTGTCTTGAGAATTTGCATTAGAAGCAATGTGTCACTTGCAACTGGTATCGCTGTCGGTTTCTCGATCCAGGGATGGTTACAATACTCTGTAGTGTAGTAGAGTGGAATGTTAGTCCGCAAACAATGAACGTACAGATCACAACAGACAACGACCACACTAAATTTAGGCTAACTGTCTTCCGTAGACGCGTGCAAGCTACCCTATCGTCTCTGCTCAATTACAAACATGCAAATCTCTTCTGAGATCAAACGTTCAAGGAGCAATTATAAACAACACTGATACTAATATAATATGAAGATACTAAGAACCAAGAATAAAATAATAAAGAATTCCATTTCTGATATAACTGTGTTAGTATTGGGTATACTGATGTAACGATACTGATGTATCTACAGAATACATAATCCTTGATAATTATTAATACTTATAGTCCGGGAGCCAGCGACAGATATTGTCAATTACTTCTTGCCGGCCGATAATTTGTGAGACGATTAAGATAGTTGTGTCTTGAAGCCTGGTGATCGTCAGCTGCGGCACCATGGGTGGGTTGAGCGACGGTAGCCACGCACGTAAAAAAATATATTTTCAATCATTTCCTCCCGGTTAAAAATTTATGGAGACAATAGTTGACATAATACTTATTTGAAAAAAAAACTCAGCTGGTCATAACGCGGTGGATTAAATGTGAGCTGCTCGTACGAACATGAAAAGAAAAGAAAAATTACCACCGGACCAAGAATATTTTTATCATAAAAGTTGCA
This sequence comes from Ceratina calcarata, assembly GCF_001652005.2. Lineage (NCBI taxonomy): Eukaryota > Metazoa > Arthropoda > Insecta > Hymenoptera > Apidae > Ceratina > Ceratina calcarata. Next base: position 219,703 of record NW_017133726.1, on the reverse strand, counting down.
AGAATGTTTATATAACTTCGTGTAAATCTGCATTATCGAAAGATAAAGAAAAATCAGAATGCCATTTTACTAGAGACATCCGGGCAGAAGCTTATGATTTGGCCGAAAACTTTGTTTCTGACAATAACATCAATAATGAACATATTTTTTGAAGTTTTTAAATGTTCATCAATCATTTAGAAAATAATGATTAAAATGTAGCAAATTATACCTTGAAACCGTACCATTTAAGAGATAGATTATTAAAAAAGTTTACGAAAAAAATTATTATTATAAATTTTAAAGGTAAATCTATCATGAAACCATACAAGAGTATTATTGTACAGAATGAGATAGAAAAATATGACATTTTAGATGCTGCTGCACGTACTTGAAATTTTTCTGAAGATAAAGATAAACTTTTAGTTTTTAAAATTAAAAATTGATAATATTAATTTTTTTTGTAAACTTTTCTAATAATCTATCTCTTAAATGGCACGGTTTCAAGGTATAATTTGCTACATTTTTGCCACAAATGGGGCAAATGTGTTTTCTGCGATAGTTCAATAATTTTTTCAATTATTATTTGCTAGAATGTACATTATTTGCTAATTATCGTCATAGGCATTTACAAGCTCTTCTCATATCGCTATTTATAGCTTTCTGGTCTTTAGGGAGATGATGTATAAACTCTTGTGTACGTTTATGGTATACTGTGCTTCCGACTGTAACTGCAAACATTTAAGCTCAACAAATAGTCCCACGTAAAGAAAGAATAATGCTACTTATAATTACATAAATAACAAGCATTTCTATGTGTTTAATGCGACATCAAACAATAAACATTTCTAACACATATTCACATGCACAATTAACGTTACAACACCTCTGCGTATAAACTAATAGTACATAATACCTACATAATTTGTCCAATCTGTATAATATTTCGATTTCATTTATATGAATTACATAAATTAATTCAAGTATGAAAGTTAATTTACATAAATTAACAAATAATATTCGACATGAGAGGCTAAAAAAGATTAAATTGCGATTTGTTTTTACATATATGTCACATACTCTTATATCAATATCATGCAGAATACTTCATAAAGCGCTGTTTAAACTCGAAGAGAAACTAAGGAAGGCGCAGTCGAATTGGCATCAAATAAATTGCTAAAAAGGAAATTCTTCAAATTCACGCTTTCGTCCGAGGCAACCGATTTACCCTGTTTTTTTTCCTCTCCTCGTACGGGCGAGAAGTGGAAAGCAGCTCGTCACCTCGACAAAGCTTGAAGACACTTAAGCAGCTGCGTGTATCGTAGCTGACGAGGCTGGCGTCGTCGTTTCGCGAACGGGAGAATTTCTTAAGCAGCCTTAAAGCTAGCGCGAGATACGAGTTTTTCATTGTACCTACGTACAGTCCCGTTCATAAGTCTTAACCATATTTTTAACTGCTCCAATTTGGTGATTCCAATAAATAATACAACCTCATTATATAATAAAGTATAACATAA
>NW_017133726.1:208517-216676 GCF_001652005.2 Ceratina calcarata | reverse complement strand
AGTTCTGAATAAATGTTTCGACGTATTCATAGGTGAGAATACCTGAGATTTTTCAACACATTTTATCTACGATATTGTTCAAGTCATAATTCTTTTTATTTTTCTAAAATTTCAAGATATATCATTAAATCATTAAGCAGATATAAAATTATATAAAAATCAGTGAGCAGAAGTTGGGAAATTTATCTTACTAAAACAAAATGAAATTAAATATGAATTTTAAACCACACTTTCATTTATCTCATGTGTATACTGTTACATTTAAAATAGAAAATTTTTTTTTATACATATATCCGTTCATTAGAATATGATATGTGCAACAATATATTTCATGTAACAACTTATTCAACTACGACATTGTCTCATGTACATGCAATTTATTTAAATATGTGGATATAACATTTCATTTAGTTATATGTTTCACATTGTGCGACGTCCAATTTGTTTAAATATATGCATACGAAATTTCATTCAGCTGCATACTTCGTCTTAAGACTTATGGACCAGGGTGTACGTCAGAACCTAGGTGTGCTCTGCAATTTTCTTTTCATTGCCGTCGTCGTCCTCGTCACGAAGATATATGCACGTACGTATGTACACCGAGCGGCCCTTTTCTGAACGCGAATGGTATATAGGTCGCACTGAGTACAGAAGATATGTACCGGCCGTACTTTTCCTTTCGCAGCGACGACGTACAATATCTCATCCTGACGAAAAAATGAATTGGTTTCCGCGCACAAAATTATTCGCCAAGCTGAAGCGCGAGGCAGTGAATGATACGATGTGTTGCACACCGCCGTGGTTTTAATCTTACTCACCCTCTTCTCAATTTTTTATTCTCTGTATTCAGTATCATTTTATGCATTCAGAGGAAATTGTTGAATTCCATAAAAATTTGAAGATCAATACAACAAACGATTCGTAATTGATATCTGTACAGAGTCTTTATTATTAACCCTGAACAACTGTAAATAAATTGTGGATTCATTGCATTTATACGTGTATAAAGATTAAGTGTGCAATAAGTATAAAGAATTTAATGTGCAAGAATCTAATTTTGATTTCACGTTAAATGTTTTATTCTGCACAACTTCAGCCTATTTATAAAAGCTTCGGGAAATATATTCTATTAAATAATATAACATTAATTAATTTGACATTAATTTTTATAAATGTACATTTTTATCATGTTAAAGATAAATGGGAGGGGTACAATTCTTTTCGTTAAGCAACTTTGCTCAATGAGATTATCGGTACTGTAATCCTCGTGAAACCCAAATTCGTACTTACATACACTTTGTATATTTATTTCAAGGCTTAACCCTCTCATGCAATTTAAAGAAAGATATCTCACGCAATTCTGATGTATTCACATACTAAAATCCCCGTTTTTTATATATCCCATAATTTATGTGCTCGTATCGTATTAATTGATGTCATTATTTATTGCAGAAATAATAATTTCGTACTATAGTACTTATTCTAGCCTTATCGACCCACGAATAGGACTTGGTTTATATCTTGAAAAGTTTCATCGTTCATTCCTCCATGTCTACGGACACTAACGAAAAATATAATTTATATTATTTTCATGGTCTTTCTTTAACATTCTGAAACAGTATAACATACGTTCCTCTCCTTTTTCTATCCTCTAATATTTCCATAATAGAGAATTCTCCTCTTTTGTAAGTCGTCGCAATCCTCTAACCAGTGTTTCAACGTTTTCCATCCTCTTTCACATATACTACATATCCTTTTATCAATGCCTAGCCAATATCTATTATACGGTTCCATACCGCCGTATATAACTCTCGCTATTAATTTATGACTATTGCCCGTTGCCTCTTTTACACGATATTCTGGAACTGTATACCATACAGTGCGTTTATACTCTCTATTATATGTATTTTATCTACAAACCCCTTGTGTTTCCCTATCTCTGTCTACAATCTTTATCTTCCATTCATGTCTCGATCAATCATACAACATTTTTTTTTCGTGTTTCCAGAAAGTTCTATAGTAATTTCACATGCTATACACTTTTTTCTATAAATGCCCGATCTATCGATTATTTATATTTATTTGTAATTATATTATTAATTATATAGAAGGTGTCTAAAAATTATTGACACAGGTATACATATATATCTAAAAAATAAAGCATCACTGGTCATTGTTATGTACGTCATCATCATTTGGTCATTGTTATATATGTATAGATATAAGTAAGACACTACATATACATACATAGTAGATTTAAGTTATGTATGCTTGAAGTATACCTGTCGCGTGCATTTTCGTACTCAATTTCTCATGGCTCGCCAAAAAAATACTGATACTCGTTGGAAAAATGATTAAAGTTAAGGATTCGTGTTCGGAGTTTTGAACGATCGATTAGACATGCACTGCACGTCGTAAATCTAGGACAAAGGAGACGATATCTCTGACAGGAGCCCGATTACCGGTCAACTGTCAAATTAAAATCTACACTTGCATGGTTCGTGTCTGTCTTTCTTATCGATTCTACATGCTTGCCTGATTTTGAAGAAAATTACGATTTCCCTACTTTTGCTAGACTATCAGTAATAAAATTCCATCAAACTTATGCATCAAAGTGAAGGACAATTCTTTTTGTTCAATGTTTTAATTGTGTTATTCTGTGGTATTGAACACACATTGTTTATTGTTTATAAATCATATGATTTATAAGAAAATATTATCAGCAATGAAATGCTATCGAATTTGTATATAAAAATTTAGAAAGAATGATTGTTTTTTATGTTCTAAGTGTGTTATTCTATGCAACTCAATTTCAATTATTACTCTAAAAGCAAGTGTTATTGTTTTTAGCAAAAGTTAGGATGATTACAGATGATGATGATTGAAGATGATACAGTTGCATCAGATCATTCTTCATAACAGCATGTTCGCTTTTGTTAAAAAAACAGAAAATTCGTCGAATGATTAATAAACATATTATTGCAATGTTTAAACCTAAGTTCAATCAGAAACAGTACGAAACTCGAAGAAGTCCATTTGATCAAGCGGGAAGGCACGGAGTTACGGGAGCGAGGCCACAAAAGGCTTTAGCACGTGCGCGGCGTAAATCAGGGGTAGTAACCTACACAAGTTGCAGGCAGAGGAGAACTCGGTGTTGGCGCTGGGTATGGCGCGCGGCCTGTTTTCAGCATTTCGGTCAGTTGCCGGTGGCGTGCAAACGGCCTGCAATTAGCCCGCTTTCTAATTCGGTTCTCTGACTACTGCCTACCCACCGATCTGATGATCAAATCACGTGATACCCTCGGCTACGGTACGAAGTTGAAGCAACCCGTTACCGTAACTCGATAGCTTCTACGATTCTCAAATAACACAGGCACAGTCAATACGAATAATCATAAAATTATTGATTATTCTGTTGTTTCGTTAGAAAATGTTTTATATGGTGTTTGTGTTTCATAGCTTTCATTGGATTAGCAGTCTGCTGAGTTTTAACGAATTGCAATTCATTTTCGTTTCATTTCATTTTCAATGGAATCTCAGTAAAATGTATTGTTTTAGATCTCGACTCTTGTTGATTCACTCTGCACGTCTACTGTATGTATTTACAAACGTTCCGTAGTCTTTTACTTCAATCTTTCCAATATTGTGTAGCTGGGATAAAAGTATATACGAATTGAAAGGATTAAATTGCCAAAAATTGTGAAAAGATAATTAAAAGACATCTGATGTTTCTGAATTAGATTACTCTCAATAGAAATAGAATTCATTTTCTGTCTTCCTAATCTCATTTTTAAATCTAGGATTGATTTGCTAATTGAAAATAAATCACGAAAAATTGTAGAATTAATTAAGAAGAATACTGGCTGCATCTACTGAAGCATTATTGAAAGGAAAATGTAGAAGTCTTGGAATCGAATTAGAATCAGTATCTTGTCTTTTTACACTTATCTCGTTTTTTAATCAGTTGAAGATTCTTTATTTTGCGAAGGAGGAAGATAAACTTGGTGCTCATTTGTTTCTTGGGACCAGGCAACGATGAGCTCTCCCGATCGTGATTTCCTACGTGGACATTCAAGTTTTACGGAGCGTGAACGAAATACGTAGGAGAATCCTTCCGAACGGGAAAGGGGTTTCGCGTCGTGGAGTGATATTACGGATTCTCCTCGAATCGTTGAATGAAGTTTGCCCACGGACCGAAAGAGAAAGGAATTTTCATCCCCGTGGCTAGGGATTATCGAACACCGATGAAGAGAGAAACGGGAGGAAGTGTCCTGTTCGATCGAGGAGAAAAACGACGGCATCGTTGCACTTGCTCTAACTTTACTCCTAAGTTTACACAAATCAATTATGTCCTGCCTTAAATAATGCACGAATCTAATTAAAAGCCCGAGCATTGGAATTTTATATAAATGAATATTCAATGTTTGGTAAATTAATATTCTTTTGTTAAATTTTAGGTTTTTCAGAACTTCTTAAAGAGATTAGTAAGAAAAGTTTAATTATCGTTGCAATAGAAAGTTTTACACTTGGTGAGAGTAGCAGGAGGAGGGAAAAATGTTAATGAGGACACTTAATTTTGGAATGGGCCGCCAGGAGAGCGTATGATTGAATTTCCCATGAATAATTGAGCGCTCGATGAAACTTAACTGTTCGTTTGCGCGAGCTCGAGCCTTCGTTTGTTTCTCTATCTTTGTTCCTCGTCGAAGGAAACTGGCCTAGGCCAGAAGAAATCGCGTTACTCATGAATATTCATCAACTGTTTAATGAGAAACGTAGGACGATTGATTTTTCTTTGCTTGTCGAGAAAGAACATCCCGGCTAATTAAACGTTCATTTAAAAACGGAGAAGCTTCATTTATAGCCATATCGTCGCGAACGCTAAGCTGTTAATAAAGACACCTATAAAAAATATACGTTTTGTAATTATTTTTCTGATTTGCTTCATTATTCCTTATTCATTCTATTTTATTTATTCAATTTCAATCTTTCGAAAGTTCAATTTTGAGGAACTTCTTACGTCCACTCGTAATTCTCAAGAACGCGATAAAACCAAATGTATCGTGAAATCCGCATTCGCGAAATAAATATTCGCATTCGCATAACCGATTTATCAACTAAATCGTTTCTCCAATCCCCAGTACACAGTTCCCATTCCGCACACTAAAGGAACCTTTTCTTACTTCAGAACTTTTCCGCAACTCGCCTCTCATTTCCAAAGAGTTTTCAGCCGAGGACAGAAAGAAAAATGAAAACTCAAAAAAAGAAACAAATGATGGAATTTATGCCACCTGCACCCACTAACGTCCACGATGTTGCCCGAAGGGAAAGTCGACAGTTGACTGGAGTTCGAGGTCAGCTCCTCTACTGTGAGATTTCACCTGTCGAGAGAGCCAAGGCTGGAAGATTCATGAGATGAAAATGTAACCATTTCACATTTGATACTGCTAAAAGTGCCATAATCATGACGAGAATCTTCTATACAACAGATCTAAAAACATTATACTTAGAAACAATTATAATTTCCCTTCGGCAGAAATCAATACTAATCAGTTACACTCTTATAAACTATTAATTTGTAAACAATTGTTAGTTTGATAGAAGTTTAGCTTATTTTTGCAGTAGGGGCAAGGTGCTGACGCGATAATACTGAGCGGAATGGTAATCGAAGATCATCATCGGCACGGATTGTGAAAATTGCTTCTCCCTCGAACGCGTAAGGTCGCCGATCAAGATCGAAGCGGACCAAGAATGGAACGAAAAGCCCTCGGACTTACCAGAGGGTAAGTCCTAATTTCACGTTTACGGGACGAGATGGAAGATAATTTACGACCGCGTGGTTAAAGTTAATCGGGCAAGAATTGTACAAAAGAACGAGGTTTCACGCGAGAGATTGATGTATCAGCCTATGAAATCAGTTTCCAGATTCATTGCTCTCTTAGTAATTTGAAAGCTATTTATAATAATTGATATTTCACAAAAATTATTTCTTTAGCTCTTGAATTTTTCCTACTTATTCAATTACGTAGTATTAAAAAAGTAATAGGAACTTTAATTGTTTAATCGTTTAATTAGTTGTTTAATTGTTTAAAAGTTTAATTTTTTGTAAATAAAAATGTTACAATTATTGAAAAACAACCCCTAAAATTCATTATGATCTGTAATTATGATGATTTAAATAATGTGCAGTTTACCTAAAAACGTGCGGTCCCTGGCCTATGTCTTACAATTGGAGATTTCTATGCAGTACGCAATGTGTTAATATAATTCTAAACATCATTGTTATTAATATGTTATACAATTTACAAAATGAATTATTAATATCATGGTAAAAGAAAAGAAGAAAGTTGTTTATTATGTTTAATTATAATTTTGTTATTATTAAATTAGTTCGGAACATACAAAGAAACACGAAATCGAAGAAGACCCGAAAATCCTTTACTGTTAATGTGGTGAACTTAGTATGTACAAGTATAATTTATTTCTAGAAGAAGACATTCAAATGACGTTGCTTTCAACGGGACCAGAATGCTTCCTTTATAGAACTGAACGTTAGATATCTAAATATGTATACTTGACTAAATACATGTTCCATTATTCATCAATATATCGAAGATCGCGAAAACGATTTCAGGACAAAAAAACTTTGTGACACAACATTCATAGCGGAATGGTGTTGCCTCAAAACGATTTATGAGCATCGGTAAATTATGGCCTTACTAAATTCTCCTCTGTCAATATAACGTACATACGTGTAGCGGAGACGTAGACAAAGCGATGGCCATTGTCGCTACACCAATAATGCTTCCTGAGACAGTTCTATTCAGTATTCATCGATAAATAAACAGTTAATACGAGCACTATGATGAATGAAATGTCTTTTATCATAGTTTTCGTTGCCTAACTTACACATACACCAATATGTTTATACAGGGTGAGTCACTTCAGGCAAATCACCTGAATAGTTTTTACATTTTTTGACATAGGAAGAAATGTTTCAGATAAACGTTGATCGATTTCGAGGGATACATTACATGATGTATGTAACTTTTCTGCACATGGAGGTGCTACGGAGATTTGAAGGTCAACTTTGATTTTTGAGATAAAATGGTGTATTTTTTCATATATCAAACGACACAGCTAAACATTCTTTATAAAAAAGTATTGATACAGATCACTGCTTTCTTATAAAGAATGTCTAGTTGCATCGTCTGATGTATAAAAAATATCCCATTCTATTAAAAAAAAAACAGACGAAGCTTCAAATATCATCAGCACCTCCATCTCCAGAAAACAATCAAATATAATATAAATAATAAAAATTATTATTCGCTGTAGTATTATGCAGCTTTATACATTACAGTACTACTTAATATCATGAAATAATATCAAATACAGACTGTTTACCTATTAAGAATGAAGTATCCAATGCACCATACAAATTATATCCTACACAAGCGATTTTTGAAAAGTTTTTGATTCAATTACACTAACGTTCTCCATTACGTGATCCGCACTCAATTCTCCGCGCACTATATCAACCTCAAATCACTGCGCGCTCATGAAAGACCAATTAACTGGTCCCCCGAATGACAAACGCGTGGGCGTCGGGTGTCACGGATAGTGGTTACACGGAGGTTGGTTCCAGCGTGCGATTTACCGTCCTTTCCGCCGGATTTACAACGCTTTAAATCGTCTCGGCCTGATATCCATATATGTCATACACAATTATACATCTACAAAGTAAATAGGAATGCAGGATGTCCTGTTTGAAATTTTGCACGCAATTACATCCTTATAGCTCGTTTATGAACAACTTTCAAATAAAACATACCATGCGATAAGATTTTCTTTCGAAATATAACAAGTTTTGTTTGACATTTTTGTGAACTGTTGATTCTTGACCGTGTGATAAAAAAAGGTTTTAATATCAACAGTTAGCATGAGGTGTGAGTAAGTGATAGAAAAAATGAATTTCCAATTTGAGAATGTTGGAAGAGGTATGAGCAAATTTAAAGTGTTCATGTTAAAAATTTTACAAGAATATTATTCAGTTTGGTTTACTTGTTTCTATTTTATATTGCAAAGGCTTTCTAAATAGACTTTCACGATCTTCGAGATATAGAAATTACTTTATCAAAAATCGGAGACAATCTGCAGTA
>NW_017133726.1:158018-208116 GCF_001652005.2 Ceratina calcarata | reverse complement strand
TATATTCATGGAATTTCTTATCATGTAATGAACCAATACATCTATAATATTTCTGATCGCTATTGTAACATTGTCAACATTGATATCAATTTTCTCAATGTATTGTTACTTTGTTTCTTGTTCTCATTAAGACTGATCTGATTAAAACAAAACAATGATCTCTAAATCTTACTAAAAATAACGGTTCCAAATTCCCTGTTTGGATAAAGACCCCATCTCTAATGATGAACGACAAAGTGGAGACAATGCATAGTAGTTCGTGAAACAATTACACGTATTATCTATTGTTATAATTGTCCTGAATATTTTATTTACACTGTGCTCTATTTGAATTACCAACTTAAAAGGGGAACCAAGTTCACCAGTTATAGTTCGGAAAATAAATATGAAACGTGAAATGGGACACCCTATAGAGACACTGGATAACGCTCCACCGGAAAGTAATGCTTGTAGATAATTTTCTATACCGATGCGCGACGCGGTGGCCTTGTAATTCTATGGAATCGCGAAATATGATTGCGGCCATGGGAGCATCTCGTGTAACGTGTTGCCGGTTCGTGCGGCCCGGCTTAACTGCATCTGCTACCGCGAAACAAACTGAATACTAATAACCGGCCGCTCTCGCCCGCCAGCCAGCCATCATATTACAACATTGAGTGCCAACTGTGCCTATTCGCGTGGCTAACACGCTCCTTGTATGTCCGCGTATCTCGTTGCGCTGGATTCCAATATCGAACCAGAACTAGGTTGCGCCAGACGCTCCTGTGCCATCCCGTCACACGTCGCGTCGATGCTTACTGCCGAATTAATTTCATATGTAGCTACGCAACATCGCGACCGCTTAACAGCTACGTGACTCGGCTCGCGGCTCTCTAATGGTATCCGACTATTGATATAAACTATATGTACTATGGGTTTGTTGAAATTGTAGCATCTCGACAAATGAAAGCCTGGTTAAGGGGGAGAAATCCGATAAGGCAGAATGTCAATGTTAACCATAAAAGTAATGCAAAATATGGGTTTACGTGACTATATTTTTCCTTGTCATATAAGAAGATCTTTGGTTCATCAGATACCTCTTTGGAAAGAGAAAAGTTAAATTTGGCATGCTCTGATCATGATTTAATCTGTCTACTGATATTTAGTAATATGAGTGTTACAAAATAGATGAAAAATCGTAGTTACAATGCCTTTGTTTATACGCAATTGTATATACAAAAAAAATTATGTTGAATCAAATTAAGACCAATTATCGATAAAACAGAGCAAAAGAACGTCAAAAGCTTACCGACAAATGTTAGGAAAGTCATGTGACTACCTTAGTCCCTTAAGTTATTCGTGTTGCTTAAGTCATATGTATATGTTTCAGTAGTAGTTTTCTCAATACTAATAATTAAGCACTTGTTTATTTTGTTTAAAACATTCCAATTATGTTACGTTATTTCTACCATGAATCGGGCAATAAATAAAATAATCGAAATGTATACGAACTATGATTTGCCTTCGCAATGCAATACTAGAGTGAATGCAATATAGATGACCAATAAACTCATTTATTATCTAGAATTGCTATTCTTGATATGAAAGCAACACGATATCGCATATTACAACGGAAATCTAATAAAGCACCCGGTTGCAATACTCAGCAACAATAACCATCGTTTTCTGATTTCATTATTGTCACTTACCAACTGGAATAAATAGGTCGCAGTATTTTTTCTTGTTAGCAATTCCGAAGAAATGGCTTACCTGAAACAGAAATCGTAATATTTCCCATTAACGTCTTGCCTCCTCTGTCCGTGCTCGAATTTACGGTTACACGGGCCAACACGACGCGCGCGCCGCAGCGTTCCGCGATTTCAATACATGGGTGATCGCTATCGGCTCGCTCCTGTGAATTTATAGCGGTTTAATCGTCGTAATGCAAACGCGATATCGACGGCAAACAGGTCGACAACGTTCGCCATCCCGTTACCTTCCTATCGCTCAAATAGACCATTCGTCTTTCTCGTTTTTTGACTCGTATTGTTTCTACGCGTTGCTGAACCTAACGCTTTGCATAGTTTTTGACAATGACGTAAGCTAATGCCCTGTCCCTGCCATAATTTGAGATAAAGTGAATTTATGTGTACTAATTATTATGAAAGTAGTGTAAGTAAAAAAATGGTGTCTATAAAAATTCTTTTATGATATTGAAATATTGATTTGTGTAAAGTAATATCTACTAATAATAATCTTCATTGTCCTATATTTCTTAATAAATAATCACCACATTTCAGTATAGACGATGTGAAACTAACAATTAAGAGGCTGAAGTTCGTATCTATGGGACAAGGTAAAACATAAATATTACCCACCATATTGGTCAAAAATATGGGTCTAAACTTTTCATCCTCCTATTAATAGATATTTGGGTCGCTAAAGACGAGTGACTCAAGGGATTCCGGACCGATTTCACACGTATACATAGAAAATGTTGCACGTTTTCTCTCTCTCTCTCTCTCTCTCTCTCTCTCTCTCTCTCTCTGTATATATACATATACACAATATCTAATACTTTCCACGCTCAAGGAGCGTGTGAAGTCGATTCGAAATTCCTTGAGTCATTTGTACCTCTTCGAAACTTAAACCTAGGATGCTCTGGTCATTATTCAATAAGATTATATCGATATTTAATAAAATAAGTGCTATAAAGTAAAACAAAAATCGTAGCACCTGTGCATTGGAATTGAACTATTTTTATACCAAGAAGAGATTATTTTTCATGAAATACACACCAGTGCACCCTAGATTTAGGTTTTAGTTTTTCGAAGTGGTACTTAACGACCCAAATGTCTGTTAATACGAGTACGAAAAATTGATTTTTCTGGACGCATATTTTGCATTGTTCTTGCTGGGTTATTAGTGAAACAGACCAAAGAACGTCAAAATTTTCCGACAAATGTTCGATAAGTCACGTGATTGTCCCAGGCTTAACCGAACATTAATAAAATATAATAACATTGAAATTATAAATCGTACAACATCTTAATACAAGCAAATCGATTTAAAAGTCAAGACATCAAGAAAGGAATATCGAATCATCAAGGATAAGTATCACCGGAAATGCGTTAACATATTGCGCAAAAGGATCGGCAAATATCACCTATATAAGCCACGTAGCTACTCGAGCCTAAAATATAGTAATCTCGAAGCTAAGCAGCGTGATCGGGTTCCAAGCGGATCGCCTGCCTGCGATCTCCTCGTGAAGAGAAATTTCCCTTCCGGAGGCGGCAGCGAATCCATTCTATCACGGTCTGCTTCGGTCGAATTCCGAATTTATCGCCTGATGAGTCGACGTGATCGATTCTTGATGGTTTTCGGCGCATCTCCACGCCGATCTCCCTTTTACGCGTGTAACTACGTGTCGGTGCATAAATTCGTTTGCGTCAATTACGTTAAAAGCTTAACAGATTGATTGTGCAATATACTTCGCGAATATTTAGATTATTCTAAAGTTTATTTCAATCAGTTTCTGTTATTGTTAGTAATAGTTACGATTTGAAACAGAGATCCTGTGTATTAAAGAGATTTTTTGTAAGAACTGGAGTTTTTTTTATAGATCTATAAATCTATATATATATGTATAGATGTTACTTGATAAGATAAAATCACAGATGCACGAAAATCTTAGGACCAGGTGATCGAGAGAAAGAAAATAAATGGAAGAGTTTCTTTCTTATTAGCGCGCGCGTGTGTGTGTGCGTGCGTAAGTGAGAGAGAAACATAAACTCCTCTACAGCATATTTTTTAAAACTAACTTTCATATATACGTTGCATTGACTTTTTCATTCATTATTTAATTATTTTTTTAAATGCTTTTTGGTTATTGAAATGCAAATATAATTTGCATTATGTGGTTAAAGTTAATATAGATTAGTATGTCACTTTGACACTTTGACATTGCAGAAAATTGCAAATAAACAATGTCTTACCTGATACTGCGCTACTCTACTTGTTGAACAGCCTCGTCACTTCTATGTCTGACGTTCCCACTTGGAATTAAAGTCCATAACATCATAATTACACAGTTGATCTCTTTCGAGTTTGAAATTAAAACCATGTCCATCTATAAACATTATGTTTAAGACTCTAGCTAATTTCGTCGAATCCAAAGTCGCTAATTAATATTCTACAACTAACGGTAACAATCTATCACCAAACTGGCCAGGAATCCGAAGTACTCAACTAGAAATCCGACCTATATTGCAATGATTTAAATCTTCTTACTACTGTTTCATATATAATCAATGTTCACTTTCTCCTTTATGAAGTATGTACTTCAATACATATAAAATTTAGTTTGCATGTATACAGTCCTACAATACAGTATATTGCATAATTCTGGACCACCTGTCCACTCCTGTTAAAATGATGAAGAGTGATTTTGATTTGCCAATGAGAAGCTTTAAACAGTTGGTTATTAGGCTCAAGGAGAGAGTAAAGACTTATGTACCTTCCTCCTAACGGTCTTAACACCATCATGGAAAATGTCCATGAGAGCTGAACTCGTTTACACGATCTTGAAACAGGGTTTAGATCTCCATATCTGGAGGATATCCGCGATACGAAAAATGTGGCGACTGGTCTAAAAAGTCTAGGTGGTGATTTCTAATGTATGAATTCATACTTTCCAGAATTAAGATATGATTTTTAATAAAGAAATTATACAAGTTACAAAACAAACATTAAAGGACAATTACGATCCCTTCATTAACATTAAAACCTTTAAACTTTTCAAAAACATTAAAAAACCTTCCCTTAAATGAATTAACAAACAAATTAACAGAAATAAATTATGGAAATAAACAAAAGAATAACAAGAATTAATTTTGAAAAGGAATAGGAATTAAATATTGATTCACATAACTCGAAAAACGAGTGTAAGTGGGAAAGTATTTAACGTACCAACGTAGAGTGGCCCATATGAACTGGTGTTCACTCTACGAGTTTATTTCTGTTGATTTGTTTATTAACTCATTTACGAGTTTATTATGATTAGCTCAATTTTGTTTATTAACTAATTTGTTATTAAAAATTATATCTTTGATTTGAAAAATATGAACTCATACATCAGAAATCATTTTTTGTCCAATGGAGGCATTTTCGAGAAGAGTATTTCAGACAAAAACTCTTATATCTTTTTTCGTATAATTGGAATATGTAATAAAAAATACCTGGTCTCATTTAAAAAAAACAGCTTTTGGTCCTAAAATCCTATTTGCGGTTAGTACCGAAAATTGCGATTATCACCATTCGATAGAGCATACTCGAGTTGGTTACTAAAATTTTTTTAGTTTTCAATAAAAATCACTCTCCACTATTTTAATAGGGTGGAGGTTCTAGGACACCCTGTACGATAACATTTTAACGTAGCAAGCTTGTAAGTAATTTATTATAAATAGTATACATGTTATTGTAGAATATAGAATTGTTTGTATTCCTACATTGAAGCGGTACTACCATCTCTGTTTGCATATTATAAAATAACTGTTCTGAAAATGTGGGCTCTAAATTCTTGCTAGATAACGTATTATACTACACACTACGGGCAATACCATAATGCCGTAACATTTTCAAATGCGTAACACTTCTATTCCCCGGTATTACCGCACTCATCCTAGCATTCATCGCACTTATCGAACTATCTCCTGGTAAACGCGGTTATTTAGTAAAATGAATGCCGTCAGATAGAGGCGTTAAATAGCTTGTAGCGTTTTACCGAACGACCGCTTCCACGGTTTAACCAAACATTCGCGTCGCTGTATTGTTCGATTCAATCGATTGGACGACGGTTTACGAGTCTCACTTACTCCTTCCCTCGAGCATTCGTTCCGCAAATCATTTTACGACGTAGTAAACAGGAAACAACAAAAACAAGTATTCTAGGTTTTATAATTTTCATTTTGATTCTAAAAAACCTTGTTAAATATAGGTGAAAATCATAATATGAAATAATACGTTGCTACAATACACGCAATATGAATGTATGTGTATGTATATGTAGACATCGAAAATTTTATCATTTCCAAGAATGTTATCTTACGAAATTGAACTACTGTCAAACTAATATCTAAATATTTGGTATTGTTTCAATTATAATGAAAAATAAGTTTATGCTTTTCAATTCCAATGGATCACATACTTTTTATAAGTGTTCAAGATTTGAAAGAACACCAACATTTCATGTACCTCAATTACATTTATTCTTACAGTTAAAATACGAATTTGTATGCAAAATACAACATTTATGTTATCAAACTAAAATAAACCAAAAGACTAAAAACTTTTTTCATTGCTTAAGCATGTAATCTTTAATATTTTACACATTGACAGACAATATATGAACTATTTATATTTTCTGAATACTCATTTATTTTACAGATGCATAAGATTCGCAGTCTAGTCATAGCCATTTATAAGCAGCCCTCAAAACGGGTACACCTAATATAAAACATGATGTTAATCTAAAAAAAAAAAGACCATACTTCGAAAACAGTTGAGTTTTCAACTTATTCTTAATTGTTTTACGGTTTTTTTAATCAGCATGCCCTATATATATACCACATAAATCTTGAGTAGTTTTTTTAGGCACCGTGCATAACGAGAGAAGTAAGAAATGAATAATAGGTAAGGAAAAGTTTGCGCCACGTAATTACTATTCCAAGAGCGTTTCCATTCTCTTTGCATCCCAGCAAGCAAAAGAAATTCCATTCTTTAAATGGAAATTTAAGATTGTAGCGACAGGATGAATGTAAATTTCGTGCCGCGCGACGGCGACATCATGTAGTTAAATGCACAGTTAAATTTGTTCGCTAAAATTGGTATTTCGACCTCGTTTGTCTGTTTATGTTCATCAAAAACAGTGTTGAATTAGATTTTAGAGGAAACTGCAATTGCAGAAAACGTTTTTATACAAATTCTAAATAAAGATTCCTTCCATAATAAAGTCTTAAATGTGGGGCAGGACGTCTGTATTCCCGCTAATAAAAATTATCCCTCTTGGAACGAGTAAACCGATTAATGGGACGTCGTAGTGTCCGTGAACTGTGTGAACCAATATTAATGTAACGTCAAAAATGTTTGTTCCGGAAGGTATGCTTAATAATCCATTTGCATCATAAGCTCATACGTGCACGGAATTTTGGTGACATGGACCAATTTTCCACTTCTCCGAATGATGCAAATGGGTTAATACTATTTAATTATATTCATAGACGAAACTTTCATCATAATGGAATACAGAGTTACAAAGGTGTGTTTCTTAATCACTAGCTCAATCGCGACTCCTCATGCACCGAACTCCACATCGCATACACGCAGGCGCCAGAAACACGTTATACGATTGTAAGATATTTAATTTTAGAATTTTTCTTTATTCTGATGCAAATTTTGTTAACATGCTCAATAATTTTTCTGATTAAAATGACACCAAACGCGATACATTTCGATACTTAAGAAACAAATAAATAATTAGCATTTTTTATGTATGACTAAACATAATCGAAATTATATTATGTTTGGCGTCATTTCAAAATCAGAAAATCTCACGAATATCGTAAAAAATTTGGATTGAAAAAAGATCAAAAGTAAAACAGTTTTGTAGGTCCATTATTACTGTAATTTGATACACAAGTTTTTACGTCGTGCTCAAAGCACAATTTCTCTTTCTCTTTCTCTTTCACACAGTCTCTCTTTCCACGTTCAGGGCTTTCGACAAAACGTAACATCAACAGCAGCTTCGGTTCCAACGATGTCACATTTTTCGAAATAATTTTGTGCTTTGATAGATGATATGTTTATCAAAAGCATGCGATTTTTAGCAAATTTTCGCGTTCGTTACTGTGTCCTGGAAAAATGTATTCTTGCGGAAGACTTTAGCGCTTCTTTCGCGCCGCCTCAGACGATTTCTTTTACCCCCCCCCCCCCGGCTGGATTATACGCCGTTGGATCGAGAAACTTTTACGCTCGAATACGATGATGAAGTGCAATTCAACTTTGCGATAATCGCGGAACTTTCGAATGAATTCCAATAAAAGTTATGCGCCCATTCAATGCCAACTTACGTGTAATTTTGTATTACCTTGTTGAACTTCTTCAGCCGCAAGCCGCGAGAAAGAAAAAAGCGGGCAAAACCGTGAAAGCTTCCTTGCTCAAGAATTTTATACTCCACAGCTACAGTGGATAATGTTAAATAATAAAATTCTACATTGTTATCTCGTATCTGATCAAAGTTTCGTGAATTCTGAACGATGAGTTTAAACTACTTTACATATTTTTCTATATTATTATTAAAATATTTGACGAAAACATGTTCGCATATTAAAATATTTGACAAAAACATATTTTCTTCCTTAATGATGCGTTCCATTTATGGGAAAAAAAAATCCAGTAAATAATCTGTAAAATAAAATTGCTTACTGTCACCTGATTACTTTCAATCCAATTAAAAATAGTCTCACTTTATACATGTAAGTTCAGTATTGTTCAACAAATATTCTGTATTCTACACGCAGCTATACATATTTATAAAAAATTAACGAATCTCGTTCACTGAACAATCTCGTTCGTATCAAATTTAACAACAAAGAGAACTGAGGCGAGGGTGGTTCTCCATTGGAACGCGTATAAATTAACGTGGCGTAATTACGAAGAAATCTTCCAGGCCCGAAAGTTACCGATGTTTCATGGAATTCCGACAGAAGCCAGGCACGTTCTGCTCGCTTCGTGTAATTTATTACCACGAGATTGCAGCTTGGTAATACGGTAACGGTAAAAGGGCAAAGGCCGCCGGTTCGGTGGCATCATTTAACGTCGAGTACGATGGTTCGGCTCTGGCCTCGCAGTCTCGCCGTTTTGTTGCGGTCTCGTCCGCGATAATTCCCCAGTTCTACTTCCCCGGTGGAACGCACCTTCGGGTTACTTCAATTGGCCCGAGATTCGTAATAATCATTGTTCCAAACGCGATTTATGGAAGTCCACTTTTACGCTGTAGTATTTTGTATCTGGACAGCAAAGTTTTAAATTCAAATTTGCTATTTTAGAGATGCTTTGAGTCCGGGGAGAAAGATCATTTTTGGTTTGCTGCCTGGATACTTTATTCCATTTAAACGAAATATATAAAAACTTAAGAAGATTCTGAGAATTTATATAATAAGAAAGGATTCCAGGGAAACCGATTCCATTTTTCGTGTCATTCAAGATTAATAACGACATAGGCCACGGGGGAGACGAGAACATTATTAGAGATGGAAGAGTGCGACGCGACTGTAGGAATTTCCGAGGTAAGCCGATTTAGGTGTCCCCTGCCCGGGGAACATAATTAATTCCGAAAATCGATTCTCCGAGGCAAAATTCCACTAACCGATTACCAGCCTAAATAGTATATTTTTCCTCTTTTCATCATTACACTCAGCCGAGTATTAGACTCATGTTGTAAAACTAACATCATCACAATTTTAACGGTAAAAAAACAGATTCTTCATTAATGACTAACATTGTCAACCAGAATTCAATCAACTAAAATATATTATATTAGCATGACCACATGTTTAGAAAATTAAACCAAACTAAAATAAGGCACATTTATATTTTAACTGGAAGTATAATACCATTGGAAGAAACAGGACTTGAACCTACCCCTTGTATGTAATATATCTTTCTGATTTAAACAATACAACTCAGTCCAACTAAAAGTGCTACAAAACTAAATTTTTTAGCTCTTCAGTTTTTTTCAATCTCTGTACAGTGAACTGATTTTTGTTTTGTCTGGAGGTACAATTAAGCACGTGGAGACTTCGTTGGTGTTTCGAACAACCTTGAACGTTCGTTGTTCAGAACCGCGTGTGAAAATCAAAGGTAATTTGATTCCCACTATTTTATAAATATTATGACCTAATCGTATCGTAGGTGGTAAGACAGGTTAGTTATGCGTAATTCGATTTCTCTGGCTTGAAATAAATAACACAGATTTGAGGGAAAAAGCCATTCGGCATAAAAAACCCTAGTTTATTTTTACATTTGATTTGCTTACGATTAATCAGACGTTTAACGAACAGATGGTAAAAAATGGATATCACTAGTACGATCTTTGATCTGCCCGTATGCTGGCAGGAGGAAACTCATGTCAAAATGCCTCAATGCGATTGGCAATGACGTCGAAACTGCACAGAAGATCATGCCTTGAATCGGTCGGCAAATGTAACCAGTTGACTGGGAATGAGGCCTCAATGCGATCGGCACATGTCGTCCAGTTAACTGAGAATTATGCCTCGAATGAT
Source organism: Ceratina calcarata (assembly GCF_001652005.2). NCBI lineage: Eukaryota > Metazoa > Arthropoda > Insecta > Hymenoptera > Apidae > Ceratina > Ceratina calcarata. Next base: position 197,797 of record NW_017133726.1, on the reverse strand, counting down.
AGGCAAATGTCGTTGAGGGAATCCGTTGTGATTCCACAAGCCTGAATGGTGGCCGAGGGCCGCACGATGCCCAGAGATTTCGTATGTTGCACGCACTCTTGTTCTTACTAACTCCTCTCACGAACTCTTCTTACTAACTCTACTTGATGACTGCTCGAATGCTCCTTCGAAACTAACTGTCCAACCCTCAAACAGACTGTAGTGGGACAGCGGAGTTGGAAAATACACCCTGATTGGTGATTTTTAAGCGTTGAGGCCCAATCAGTCCGCTCCCTGAGATAACCGTTCTCTCTTTTCCCTTTGTAAAGTCTTGGCCTGAAGAGGGGTGGAGAACCGTTAGAAAATGTATACAGATCTCCAACGCTTGACGAGACAATGGGCCTTGTCCTTCGCGTGGGCTGGCAATCGGTTCTTGGAAATGCGTTGAAGTGCCTTTTGCTTCGAGGCAACTCTGTTTCCTTTTCCTGTATGACTGGAAAATGCTATTTGGTGACGAGTTAATCCCTTTTAATGCTAACCGGTCATAAACTCTATTTTTTCCGTTGAACGGACGGAACAGTTGGAGGAGTTTATAACGAGTATGTGCGGGCAATGCTATTTTTGAGGATTTAAAATATTTTCCAGCGTCGTCAATAATTTCTTTTATACCATAAGTTGTAGATATTTTTCGCTTCGCGTTTGTTATTGTCGTTCAATACGAAACTAGTCATAAACTGAAGTTCCGAAGACCACCTGGAGGAATTTTCTGCGTTCAGCCGGTCCTTCGAGGACCTCACGTGTTTGGGAATGACCAGTACTCACTTCGAGGTAGTAGGATGATTTCCCAAAAAGTTTAGAAACCACCTATGCGAACAAGGATCAATTAGGAGTTGAGACACCCCCGCGAACTCGTCGTAATGTCCACAATGGGTATCGTAGCGCAGTTTTTAGGATCAAACACATTAGAGCCGTACTACCAGAAACATTCGAAACGCTCATCCATTTCAGAGTAGAATCATTCGAACTGTTCATACATACAAACAGAATAACTCGAGCCGATCATTCTAACAGATAGAAAAATACTAGCGATTATATAATCTGTTTTGGAATTTTTATACTTTTATACAATATTAGTTTTGCGATTCGCTGCGCGATGCAGCACAAAAGATCTTTTCAAAGCGTTCTTCAACACATGTGAAACTAGTGACACCTCGTGCTGCCTTGTTGCTAATCTTTAATTTTATTTCTAACAAATTGCTTAAAAGTGGGCTTTGATATTTGATATCAAATAGCAATTTCTTGTTCGAACTCGAGATTGGTTGAACGTTTAATAGCCTATTAACGGTAATGGAAATGTATCGATTGTGGTCATTAATTGTACGAACTCAATCTATCGACTGGAATAGCGGAACAACTGGTGACGATGAATAAAGTGTAATTAAGGGAAAACCGATGCAAATTAATCTTCCGTTAAACCTCTTACAGATTAAGAGTAATCGTTCGCGATTTATTATATACGTACCTTGAAAAATATTATATACAGTATTACACAGAGTGAGTCGCCTAAAGCAAGCTACCTGAATACTTCAACGTTCTTTGAGATGGGAAGAAATGTTTTAGACAAAAGTCATTTGATTTCGAGGTACATATTACATGGTGTACATAACTGTTCTGCAGGTGGAGGTGCTCAGGAGATTCGAAGGTCAACTTTGTTTTTCCAAATGGAATGGGGTATTTTTTTATATAGTAAACGATGCAACTAGACTTTTGTTTATAAAAATGTACTCACCTACATATGTACATTGAAAAGCTAGTAATTTAGAACATACTTCATTCTTGCGACACAGTTCAAAGACATCATCACAGATAACTGGTTAAATACAGGGTGCCCTTCTTATTATTTTCTAAGTTTAAATTTGAGCTTTTAATCAAGGAAGTCTGACAAAAAATCTTTAACTCTGTCAAAAGTTAATTTTAGGTTACAAAAATGAACTTGAAAAAACTTAACATCTTCCTTTACGTGTGAATTAAGAAAATAGATAATATTTTAGAAATTATAATAACACCTGAATAAATTGCAATATTCACATCCAATTTCTTCTACACATCTTATCTAACTGCCACAAATTTTTCCAGCAATCTTTTGTAGGTATTACCAAGCAACCAATAATGCCACGTAAAAGTTCTTATCATCGGGTAGACACAAATTCGCCAGCACCTTTTAATGGAAAAGAAATCGCCTGGAATGGATCTCATAGAACGTCTCTGAGATCCTGCTAGCGGGCCAGTTAACCCGTTCCGTACAGCAGTCTTGCGAAACGTAGCCTAGATTCGTCGGTTCGATCCGCTATTAAGATACTGGCACTAAGATAGCGGAAATCCCGATTTGTGTACAATCGATACGAAGGGGGTGAAATTAGCGAGATAATTTAGATCGGCAATCAAGATGCCCGAATTCCTTCGCCTAGACGTGGGTAGGGAACGCCCGCGGAATTCGTGGGATGAGGAACAAAGGAAAGAGGAACCACCCTTGGAACACCTTGGCCCGATTTATCCTTTAGCGTGCCGCCGATTTGAATCTGAACGAATGATTTATATTTCTAGGCTAACGTAAATACCAGAGAAAAAATTATAAGAAATTGTTCAATCTACCAAGACATTTTTTCTCTCCACTTCCTGTTATTTAAATAGGTCAAACAACTAAACAGGGATTCCTGACAAACCTTCTTCCATTTAATATAACACGTCAACGTAATTTCTTATTACAATTTATATTACATAATTGATTAAATATCGTGATGTGCGAGTCTTGCCATTATTTCTTCAGGCTCTAATCATTGTTTCTAATACGCTTTCATCACTAACTCTGAAATACTATCACAAAAAAAGTAAAAACATGAATGCTACGGTATCAGTGAAACTTCAGGCCAGGTAGCATTTAAGGGTCAACGTAATGTTACTAATAATATGAATAAATCTCCTTAAATTAATGTTGCAAATAATTAATATATGTTTAATTTTCTCGAATTCTAGCAAGAAAGATTAAGAGAAAATTGTAAATGGTTGAAACGTCACCATAGATTGCATTTAAGGCTTAATAGAGATGAAATTTTGCAAACGTGCTAATGTACTGTGTGACGATTTTTCATACGGTCGATAACGCCGAAACGAACGACAGAATATCGCGCGTACGATTCCCGGGCCGCTCGGTTCACGAGGCCGATCGGCCAGCGCAGATAACAGCGCGCCCGAACTGGCACGAACTTTTGCCATTTTATCGGCGACGTTAAAAACTTTTACAGAAATAAGCGAAGGATAATGGATATTCAACGACTAGAACCACGGCTTGCCCTTCCGAATACGTGTTTCGGTGTAAAAGACCCCGAGCGAGCTCAACGCTTTCGCTAATTTGATTTCACCTAGGTTAATATTAACTATATTATGGAATTTTCTGTTTTTATCACCTGAACATTACTTGGCTAAAAGCCGGGTGTCATCGAATAAGTATACGAGTATCGTTTTATCATTATGATTTCTGCAAAACGATCTACTCTACTTACAGAATATTAAGTAAATGCAATAAATGTATGTTGATATCAGTTCTTTCATCATTTGCCATTACTTATTTGACTAAGTCCTTAGACCAACATTTTTTAGCCTTATTCTTGCTGGAGGTTCATGTATTATCAGATTGTTATTCGAAATAAAAATGAAGCTTCCTTGTCACTTCTCATTACTGTTATCTTATACCCAAGTCTTATCTAACTGAGAGATTCTTTCAGATCAAGATAATTATTACTGCTTCTAATTACCAGCGAACAGGATATGAGGTACCGTAAAGTAGCGTGTTAGGGACATATCTGTATTTAATAGATACAGCAGATCTACCAACTACAGATAACACTATTACTGCCATGTTTGCTGATCATACTGTCACCTTATCCGCAAGTTTGGACCCAACATTAACCGAAAGTTTGAAAGAATTAAAATTACTTGTGAAAAGTCCTCACTAGTTACTTTTAAGCTGAGATATAGTAAATGCCCATAGGTTGAAAGTAATAATACACCTGACACTTACATGCACCTATCAAAGCACATGTAAAATAAAAAGTATGGTACTGTTCTCTTAAATTTATAAACCATAGGATACAATTACACAAACATACTATGTATGTTAGACATAGTAATGCAAATGCTATTAAAACTATGAAATTATAGTCTGGCACGAAACAGTAAAACCTCCAAACGATTCTTTCTATTGCGTGATTAATTTAGCTTTCTTGCTGCTCGACAGTGAAATTAAAGTTTCTCTAAGCCCAATACTTATAATTACCTAAATTGTTTCATATCGCGAATCACAGCCATGGAAACATCTGTGTAATTGCAATACTCTGCACGAAATCATGATTCAGCAACGATCGCTTGAAGCGGATTACTGAGGAATTGGAAGAAACAAAGAACGTTGACCAGTGACGATAAAACCGTGAATATCAAAAAACGCTTGTTTTCGAAATACGAGAAAAATGGACTACACACATAACACATGCTGGCTATGCTATTATGCTGGCATAAAACCGATGCTAGCACTGTGCTGTTACCACATGGCACGCTTTACAAGCATTTGTCAGCGTTTCCCGTCGCTGAGGACTTTTTCATCGAGCTCTTTTACCATTTCACTGTGTATCCCGGAAATACTAAATTTTTTACATCGGCATTCGTCCCTTTTCATTCCTTTTATGTCTGTAATAGATCATACTTCAACCGTGTTATACAAAGCACTGGATTAAACACACCGATAATATAAATTGAGGTACATTTTTTCACGTCGAAAGTCTTGCAAATACGTCATACGAAACGCTGTTTTACAAATCCTAATCGTCGTTCTACCATGGTACCGAACGTTGTCGCGATAATTTCGCGTTTCAGGTATCAAGTTGCGACGTGATGGGAACAGTGAATATCAAATTTTTACGTCGATGACAGAACGCGGACATCATAGTCGACAAGGATTCGTAAACAAATGTTCGGTCGCAAATATCAGACCAAATATCAACGAATTCAACGCGTTAAACCCAGTTCACACCAGTCCACACACACGTTAAATATAATATCAATAATCACACTTATTATAGATTTAATATATGTATGTTTTCAGTGTTCAGTTTTATTCTATGTAAGTTTCATTGTAAGTTCAGTGAATTTGATTTCATGTAACTTTCATCAAGCACTTGCTGTGACATGTCTGTATATCACGTAACATTGCAGTTTCATAGATTATATGTTATTTGGCGAGTTTTCATTTCAATAAAAAGAAATTGTTACCATAGTTTACTGTTACTACAAAAAATGTGAACATACCTGTAGGCTGATGAAATACTAGAACCGATACAAGCACGCCGCGAAGTTTTACGATCGAGTAACTCGGGTGCGGATTCGACGAATCGTTGCCGAACAACGCGTGACACCGGGTTTCAAACCCGAATATTTTTGCGCGTCTTCGATCATACGTTGACGTGTCCACGCTCGTTCCACTGGAAAACCTATGAAAATATGTACAGCGACGCGAATTCCGCTTGACCTATCGGATGCATTTCGTGTGCTAGCTTTTTCGTTTATCTTTGCCACTGCGAGTTTCATGATGATTAATGAGATGGAAACTGCTATTTCCGAAACTGTTCACAATCACAACGCGCCGATGTAGATCGATAGTCAATCATGGGAGTTTGTGGTAGCGGGAAATTTAGCGTTATCTCATTCGAATTAAGGATAATTATGGATGTTCAATCGCGGAAGTAACAATTTAACCGCGACCGAAGGATTTTTTCGTTTCAAGTGGTTCGGGCCGTAGACCACTGTGAATAACACTACGCTTCGAAATACGAGTCGAGGCAGGGTCTTTGTCTAGCAATGTCTTCTCGTATCGGTCTTTGTATAAACACATGCGGGTCGTAAACCACTTAAGAATTTTTCCTTCGCCTTTCATGGCGAGTATTTTTTTTAAACATTTTCCCCTCTTGTGCGGGTGTTCTCAGCCAATCACCATATAATTTTGAATCAGTCGTGTCTAGGAATCGGTGCAGTTCGGATCGTGAACGATGTCACAGTGCGTTCGCGAGTGCGGGATTCGGTCAATCCCGAATAATTTCATCAAACGCGGTCGTATTTACATACGACCCGTGAGTGGCCACCCGCGTACCCGCTCTACCTTCACAGGTTCTCAGTTGCGTACTGAATGACGCGGTCGTAATCACTTACGACCCGTGAGTCGGTTACTCTATGTAACCACTCTACCTTTGTTCAGTTTCATACTGAATGACGCGGTTGTAATTACTTACAACCCGTGAGTCGGTTACTCCATGTAACCACTCTAATTGCACACGATCTCAGTTCAATACTGAAAGACGCGGTCGTAATTATTTACGACCCGTGGTTACTCCATGTAACCACTCTACTTATTCATTATGAGTCATCACGGAAGCGGTCATAATCACTTATGACCCGTGAGTGGTTACTTCATGTAACCACTCTGATTCTCATTACGACGGCTCGATGCCGATTAATGCGATCGTACTTACGATCCATAGAGCAATTACCCCACGTGCAATTGCTCTTAACACACAACACACACACATTCATACAGTTGACCGTTTGCACTTTCATCGATTCTTTTATCAATATACAATTCATTCAAGGGGTTTTTTATGCCACATGGCTTTTTCCCCTAATCATTTTTGTCGAGCCAATAAATATCTTTAAATTGTCTGGCTCAAATCTGAGTTTTATTTACCCCCTAAAATATCCTCATCCTCATAAACTTTGAATTACGGAATTTTTCCATGTTGGAAAGATTTCGACGATACAGTGGATTGCGTTGATATAGTGGTTGACAATTCTTTCGTAAATAGCTATTAATGCGTTTCTATAATTAGAGTGAATTAACATAAAACAAATATAGTCCATAATGTGTATAATCAGATGTGGGTATAATCAAATTCTATTGTAACAGTAAATGTGATATTGTTCAAACGATTCCACTCGCAAAATAAAATACAAATAACGAGTTGACCGATTCAAATTCGAATTACAATTCCCAGTTAAGGCAAAACCCCATAATCGCTTAAATGCTAATACAACAGGATTAATATAAGTATAAAATTGCAAAATTACGGGATGTTTCAAATTTTTATTAGAGACCTCGTTGTTAGATTACGAACTAACTTATCTGTTAAGAGTATAGAGCTTTATCGATTGGAGGCGTTGCCATCTATCGATGATCGAGAAGCGGTAGAAGGGGTCGAGGGCCTACTGCGCATACTTTAAGGGCTCTCCCCTACTTGACGATTTTGTCCGTTGGCCGTTACACTCACTTTCGAGTTGTACTCTCGATATAGAGTGTCGGCACGTTTTCCTTTAGAGTTTGAGTAATATTAAGAGAAGTAGAGTGGAGATTTATATTGAGTATTTTAAAGAGATTATAAAGAGAGTTCATATATATAAATAAAGTGTTTTATTTATACGCCTTCCAAGTCCAAGAGTCCAATATTATCACAATGAACATAGTTAATTCAGCGACAAAAACCCTAAATCTAACGAAAAATATTCTTATTCATCTTGACTTCTGTCCCTACCTATTCATTCTGTCCCTAGTATTTCTATTTCTATCTTAGTTATAAGGACAACCAAAATTGTATAATCAGGTAGATTTCTGGTGTACGTGCTTGCGGGCAGAGCTATACCGTCTAATAAAGTCCTGGAGTTTTTAATTAAGAATTGTTGCATTTAATTCCAAACAATTTTATATATTGCACAGTAAAATAATTGTAAGCCTTCTAGCATCCCGCATAAAAGTTATTTGGTGGAATATTAAAAAGATTTATTTCAATTAATCACGACTGTAAATGCTAATATAAGAGAAATTAATATAAAATCGTGAACGAAAACAAAATTCTTGCAAAATATGAAGGGAATCAGCATCATAACTATCTGAATTCAGAAATTGATTTACAATTCCCGGATCCAGTTCAGGCAACAATTTCGTAGTCGATCGTCCGTTTAATTAAATGTAACAGGTCCTTTCGCCCTGCATTCATTATGGCGACACGTTCAGAGATCGTAAACGCGCGTACGTTCAAATATACGAATGAATTATACCAACCCGTGCCCCGGGGGCTCGCCGCCGGCTTTCTCATTTGCATCTTCTCGTAACGGGAGAATGACAATGAGATTCGGCCATGATAAACGAATCGCCCTCCGTGCAACAGTAAGGCGCGTACACGTAATGGTCACGCACCATAGAAATGCAGGTTTTATTAATCCAATGCCGTCACGCTTCCACAAGATGAATCAATCTTGAATGAATTGATTAGTCAAATGTCTCTTGTATGAAGAACTAATGTCTTTTTCATGTAAAGTAATGTGTCAATTCTTAAGATACGTTTATACAAGTCGTTTAATAGATGTAATGCGATGCTTGACGAATAATGAAAATGAATTAATTAATGCACTTCCTAAGAAACATCCTAAGTAGTGTACCGAGTACACCGAGTGTAGAAATAACATCTTCTTCCGTTAATATGGTTTATTAGTTAACCAACTGAACTCCCTAAAAGCATAAGTGGAATAGGTCAACGATAACTCCTTGAATTTTCAGCTCGAGAGTCTGGATATTTTCTTTAATCGATTTTGGCAAGAATTCGTTTATATGTATCCTAGTTCTAGTGGGGGGGGGGGGAAGACCTTAGCCCTTATAGCTAACTCCGAATGTGTTTTGGACATCTGGAAATTTGGTTATCAACTCTTGTAGATTTGATATAACTATCGTTCATGAATCACAGTCTAAACAGTTGGCCCTACAACAATATATTAATGTGAAGAAAGATTAAAATTGTTGCCTTAAGTTATTTAAAATGTATATTCTTGCTTTTATCGTAAAACAATGAGAAGAGTAGCATTACCTTCATTGATTCTGTTGTAATCTCGATAACTATAAATAATGTTAGTTTAAATAGAAGAATGGACTACTATGAAATAAAAGATATCTTTTAATAAAAGAAACACTTCTTAATGAATAATTGTTTCAAATAATTCTTCTTATTTATTACTTCTACATACACATTACATATTTTATGTTCAAATTCTGTAAGGAAAAATATCTATCTAGCATTCAGTTATACAAATCCGACAAAAATCTACTAAACATTAAGATAAATTTTAAACACTTCAGCCTTAATCGCAATACGAAACGTTGCGCTTTTTACGAAAAAGGTTGACGGGGTGTGGCATTGCAGTTCGATGGAAGCAATCGTCGTTGGGGTAAACAATCTACGTGGTTCTGATCGAGTAATCGAATCATCACCGTTGCTTTTTCCTTCCACTTGCTACGCAATATCTGCACGTATGTTTCTATCTTTGTATCTCGCATGCGGGTGTTCCGAGTGTTCGCGTATGCTATTCCGCGGCTTTTCGACTGCGTTGTTGATTTAGGAATGTACATAGCATGTGTATACGCGATGCACGTCTCGATCGCATCGCGTTGATTGCATCGCTAACAACGAAAAAGTTATACGCTTAGTTTATAGAGTAAATTCACTGATTAACAATTTACTGAATGTTCCGAATTCTGTGCATTCTATTTTCTGATAATGAACAGACACGTTCCGAGTGTTAATACTGTTCCTGACGCTTTTGTAAGGCACGAGTCGGAGACGGCAAACTTCGGCAGGTGGACGCTCGACCCCAACGATAGGTCGCTGGGTTGGCTGGCGGACACGGGGCGACCGCGCAAGGAGCGGTCGCTCTGGTTCCGTTGTTACCTCTCCTCGGTCGATTACGACCGTTAAAAGCGAGAGGCCCTTCGTGGAGATAGGGACTAATCGTGTTCCTAGGCTCGGGCGTTGTTTGCCGCTGAGCGCGTCACCTGGGAAGGGTGGTCACTCTAGGGTAGTGGCTCGCCTGTCGCGCTCGCGGCTCGGCCAGATTAGCATGGGAAACATCAAGTAGGTCGCGATTCGTATTTTCCGAGAAACTAGTCAATGGCGACGCGTCGCGTGTGTATATATTAGATTTAAGTAGTTTCCCGAAACCTTGGAATCGTTGTTCTTGGCGTATGGTTTTCTCAGCGTGAGAAAAATGCGTTGAGTTTTTCCTGCGCCACAGGCTTGCCTGGGTGAATACGAGAACAACGAACGCGACATTTGGAAACTATAAAGTATTGTAAGACTAGACGGCGCGACGAACCCTTGAAGTGCTTGGACGCACAGGATGCAGAAGGACATTGTGTGTCGACTAGGGCTCGATCAGTCCAAGTGCTTGGACGCACAGGATGCAGAAGGACATTGTGTGTCGACTATGGCTCGACCAGTCCAAGTGCTTGGACGCACAGGATGCAGAAGGACATTGTGTGTCGACTAGGGCTCGACCAGTCCAAGTGCCTGGCGCCAATAATCGTCCTTTCTTGGAAGAAAAACGATTTTGGGTTCGGGTTCGAAGCGCAAGTAAAAACAGATGGCTGTGGACAGCACTGTTTAGAGAAACGCGTATTTTGTAATATTTAAGTTGGTCACCGGATATGGCTGCGTAGCGAACGTTGGATCGTGGGTATTGGGACTCAAGAGCTGGCAGATTTATTGCAGTCATTTTTGCCTCCTCTCAGAAAGAAAAGAGCATCGGCTCGGGTTCGCGGACTGAGCCTAAACACATGGCTGCTGACAGCGTTGGCGCCCGCGGTGGCCGAGGCCCAGGGGGTCCAATTCGGGCCGCGGACCGCGCAATGCTTAGGGCCTAAGTGTGTAGGGATGTCATTAGGAAGTAGATTGGTGCGGACTCCGCCTGGGCGTGGGAGTCCGAAATAAGGGCGTTCATCGACCGAAGGATTGGTCGTTTTTCCTCGGGGATGTTATAGAGAGGGAAAACGCGGCGATCGATAGCGTGGGAGGAGGCGGGTCTTAGGACCCAAATAAATAGCGGATGCGTTTGGAGAGCGGGACAGTCTTTGACACAGTTTTTGGTCAGTCTTTGACACAGTTTTTGGACAGTCTTTGACCAGTTCATAGTTCAGTTTTTAGTACGTTCATAGTTCAGTCTAATAGTTCTCTGGAGAAGTTTATTGATTCGGATTCTGTAACAGTTCAGTTGTGACATCTCAGTATAGAGTTCATCAGTAAAGTCAGTTCTTTTGAGTCAGTTCAACCGAACAAGTTCAACGCGTCGCTACCGGCCAGCCAAACAGAAGAGATAATAAAAGAATTTTGACGATCATTTGTGCATTTTCACTGCCCCCTTGACTATTCACTCGCTAACATTCGTGGGAGTGTTAATAGTGATAAATCCAATAACGATCACGCACTGGAAATTAGTTGATAGAACGTTTATTAAATAATATAAGAATTATGATTTATATAGTGGAAAATGATTTATGTAAAAATTTTTCTGTTTTTTTTTGCAAATCTATCATCATGTTTTAGTCGATCATAAGAACCCTTGCTTTTCTTATCCAACTCTCAAAGTCTAATCCAACAGCTACGCCATTTCTGGAATCTTGCCATTCCGAAGAGTGAAAATTCATTTATCCATACAGTTGTAAGTGTATTATAATAAATTTTGTGCCAATTTTTTTCAAGGATTTCAAGAAGATTTCCTTGAGATCTTAAGTTGACTTACTTAGTTTAAAAGTGTTTATATCAAAAACAATTTTTGTTCCATTCGATCAGTTACTTGGATATTAACGAGCACACCACCCCACTCAACGATAGACAGGCGTGACGGGCTTAACTCGGCATTCGACGATTCTCGGAACACGAATATCGAATTAGCGAGGGAATCGATCGTGCTTTCGATGCGGTCAAACAAGAAAGATCGGTGATTGCGCGCGTACAATCGCGAATACACGTTGCCCAGGCACGGAGAACGCTGCGCCGTTTTCCGATTGCGCATGTTCTGATCCGGATCTCGGATTGCGGCCGATCTCGTTTGCAGACAAAAATATTTGCTCCCCATTGTAACGGATGGGTGTAATTAACAGCCAGACAGGATTTCCGTCGAATAACTGAAAATGAGTTTCGAACCTCGTTTGTTCATCGCGAACGATATTCCATTTTAAATGTTTACATAATCATTGAAATTAATAAATGTTTTCGCACAACAAATTAATTATTTTTCTTATAAATAAATTTTGTGAATATGATTGTGATGTATTTAGCACAAGAGTAAGAAATACTAAAAATGAAATAATAATCCCGATAATTTGTTATTTGAATGAATGTTTATGAAACATATTAATATCAATGTTTCAATGTTATAATGACTGCAAGTGTCAATATTGTATATTGTAGAATAGTTTAAATTCATGATCTTTAGTTGAATTTCATAGTACGTAATACGTAACTTGATATTTCTATAGTCTTTGTTGAACTCTAAGTCTGGAATTGAATGCAACAACTCTTAAATAGAAACGCCAGAACTTTATTAGACGGTATAGCTGTGCATGCAAGCACGTACTTTGGAAATCTGCCTGATTAAACAAAACAATTTTGGTTGTCTTTATAACTAATCGTTATGAATAATCAAGGTCCAATGACCAAACAGGGTAGGAATAGGAATACTTTAATATTCATCCTGTAACTCGTACAAATTAGAAATATTGAAAATTAGATCTTTAATTTGAAAAATGTAAATTCATACATTATAAATCATTTTCCGTCCAAAGGAATCAATGTCGAGAAAAATATTTGATTGATGACATTTTTTTGCGTACTGTCCGAATGTGCAATAAAAATTAACAGGTCCTATTAAAAGAAAAACGCTTTCCTATCTGAAAATCCTATTTCGGATTAATACCAGAAATTGCAATTACTACCATTCGATAGGACATACTCGAATTAGTTACAAAAATTAGTTTAATTGCCAATAAAACTCACTCTCCACGATTTTAATAGGGGTGGATTGGTGGTCTAGGACTTCTGATTTTTTAAAGACGTTTTAGCGTAACTAATGCCGGCAGACTAAAGGCTAAACTTGAGTTAGTACAGCTAAAAGCAAATAAGGATGTAATATTTTTGGTTATTCTTGAAGTCTGTCAATTTCATTATAATCAAAGTCTGACATTTCAAAACCTTTCCTTGAATCGGAGTATTGTAATCTCAGCAACCTTAATAAAATGTTGGTGTACAACAATACAAGATATAACAACAATTACTGTATTGTGCAATGTTTCTTCCTTCATTCGTTATCAAGAAATTTCTTTCGCTAGATGCTCGCCATATCTTTTTGTATCATTTATAATGGAGATTAGAGTGCTGTAGCTAGCGAATTGCCTGGTTGGAGAATGAAAGTCTTATCTCTCGGCTGTTCGTGTCGCAGCGAATAGCACGCGGATTCGTAACGCGGAACGTTGTTGGAAACTGAATTCGAGAATCGCGAGCTCATTAAGGTCATTGATTCTGCATACTGAATTGTAGATTTACGGTGCTCGTGCGAGAACGGGGCCTACGGAAACGCTAGCCTTTTTCTAATAAATCAACTCACGAGAAAGGTTAATTCGTGCCAAATGCATTTTGCAAACATAGCTAATTTCAACAAAAATTCCAATATTTGCATTTAATTGTATCAATAAGTAATTACAGTAATATATTACATGTGCTGTAAACTTTAGAAGTGTATAATCGTAGTTACTTACGAAAAGCTTTAAACAGCTTTCAATTCACTATGAAGAAAAGCAGATTTAAAGATCTAATCCTGAACATTATAATTATAATTGGTATTAAATCTAAGTATACATGTACCTCCACATTGAACTAATTTTATTATTCCTAAGAATATTAAGTTCATTTTAAAGCGTGCCTAGAACTACTACAATTATTATCATTACTAATGGTCCTCACTGCTAACGAACTTAATGACAATCATCTGAATTCGTTTGACAATTCACGTAACATCCTCCAGTTTTGTCCGCTTTATTACAATAACGACTGACTGCTACAAAATTTACGTTCGCTGGTAACAATTTGTCTCTGAGAACTGAAATAACTAAGCAACAAGCAGTAATTTCATCCTCAGTGTGAAGAGATAAATACCTGATAAAAGCCTCTCCTAGCATTAGACGCCATAACTCACGAGGAACACTTATCGGTGGTTACATCAACAGCTAACAACTCCACTTGAGCGCAAATAAACTCCGTCATCAATAACCTTAATCATCCCTCTATCGTATCTCGCATCTGAAACTCGTTTACCACTTGGAGCTTACGCGTTTCGATCAAACAACTCCGAAACGCTTCGCGGGCGACATTCAAGTTTCATTCATACTAGTGCTAACGACTCATCGTAGACGATCATGTAATAAATTATATAAGGAAGGGTATAGTTATAATTGTATAAAAAGTGATATAATTAAAACGACCTGTGGGAATTCGGTGAGGAGATGGGTTAATAAATTCCACTTGTGATATTTAGCTGTACGTTTTATTCGTGTGGCTCGGTGCTCTGTTAGGACCCGACTGTCCAGGCTGGCAAAATCGACAGTCGTACCAGAGATGAAAAGAAAAGAAACAGGAGATAGCGATAGTAAAGATTAAGAGAGAAGGAAAAGAAACGAACGTTCAATAGATCACGTAGGCCAGCGGAAATCAATTCTAAACATAGATAAGGGAAAGAAGAAAGAAAGCGTGTCCGTTGCCAGACGCCACAGACCTAAGGTACTTTGAGAAGTCAGGTGGATAAGTTCACTAAATTACATGTACGCAAGATTGCGAAAAAATTAAGATTTGTAACGATTACGCTTGGTTGAGATCTGACGAGACCGTGACCTGTTAGTGTGGTTCAAACATTCTCCCGAAACCGAATAAATAACTTACTAGCTAGTAAGTAACATAATTATTATTAAAACAGGTATACTTTTTCACGTGAAACGTGAACATTTACTATCGCGTAAAAAATAGGTCCAAAGAAACCCGGCGAGAAAGGTTCGCGTTCTATGCAAAACATCCGCATTAACATACTTTTGCTACGTGTTTGTAATCGGAAAAAGTTACGAATTCAGGCCGCGTATCGCTCGGCACGAATTCAATAATCTCGAACATAATCTGGCCGGTTGTAACGCGGAAATATTAATACAAACTATAGTGACGTGCGACAGCGAAACAGGCGAGCTTCTGGGGCACGGAACGTTTTGCGTCCAGTCGCTTCGCTCTTTCTATTACTAGCGCCGTCGTCGTCGCTCCTGCAAAATTTTATTAATCCATAAATCCCATCAGAGTTGCTCGCCGGGTCAGGGCACCGAACGAGTTCATGTTGCACCGGTCTTCGTGAAATCAGACTGAGAGCTTTAACGGGTTTAATCAGCGCGCAACCGTGGCTTAATTACGCCACGTCGTGAACCTCTCGTCGACACATGCATCCATTGCTCTTTGCTATACTTCACTCTGTTGAGAACATCTTTCCTCGATACCAAATCACTTTCGGCTCACCATAAGTATTATGCAGTCTTTTCTTTATCACATGGCGATATTCAGAGTCGTTGCTCAAGCATTAAATGTTTAAGCAAATCCTATGTTGTCTTCGGCACTTTCCGGAAATTTGCCAACGTATCAGCCAATAAGGAATGGTTTTCCATACATGATTTTACGTTTTGCACAAACCACGTGCAAATCGTTTTTCACCAACGTAAATTTAGCAACTAATCTCCTGAAATAAAATTAAAAACAATTTGAACCGCCCCCATTTTGAATAATAAAGCAGAGAAAATGGATACGCTTAATACTAAAAAATATCATGCGGATACGGAAGAAATGTGAATTGAAACAGGTATTTAAACTTATCCTTGAGCCGATCTTAAAAATAAGTTACGATTCTGAATACCGCTCATAAATCCCTTCACTGCATAAACATTATGCAGTCCTTTCTTATTCATATAACATGTATTAGTGAAATATCGGTGTCTGTTAGAAATATCAAGCCATATACTAACTAAAGTGTGAACGGCAGTCAAAAAGAATGGAGACGACGCGTTGAGAGTGAAGGAAGATAAGAGCGCATACTACCTGTTTCTACTTATATTATCTTATCTCGTAGTAGTCTTGGTGGAGATACAGACGCCACGTCAACTTACGCCAAATTCTTTATTCATATCACGATTAGTAACAATAAAATACATCTAGAAAGAGAAAATGTGCTCACTTATTTTCCTTCTTCGTCGATGCACCATCCACCACTGTTGACGCTCCGGTTACTACAAAGCTCAATGGTATTAGAGCACTTCATTTATAGAAGAACACTGAATTGTAATATTATTAATTACCCATGATTATAATTAAATTGCACGACTATTATATAAAATAGAATTCGTATATAATTAATGCAGATCTTCAAAGTATGTTATATAAAACTTTTTTATAAGCTGGTTGTCAGACAAATCTTAAACAGAATGAGATCATATGGCACAATTTTAAGAGAGTTATTTAATTTTAAAGAATGTACTTTCTATTCACTGTATATTTGAGAAACGGTGCAGTTTGGTACTGAGTAGCTATGGACAAATGATTAGCATTCTCATCGCCGGTACTAATTTGCTTCACTTTGTACGAGCAAGCTCGCAGTCTAGTATATTATACATATAGAAGTTTGCGGTTGAAACCCCTTAGCAGAGCCACCTGTGAATCGACGTCACGATAAAGCACGGTTCGTTTCGCATACCCAGGAGAGCGCGAGCTAGCGTCCAAGGAGCAGAGAGCTGAGAGGAGAGCGCGTATACCGTGAAAACGCTGTTTTAAAATAACCATGCCGAGCCGCTCTCGGGTCGCGTTTCAAGGCTAACGATCAAAGGAAGAACATCAAGATAATTCTTGCAATCCCCCGGAACCCTCGTCTTCTTATCTGCTCATAATTATCCGGCTGATAATCGCATCTCGTAATCGCGTTTCGCGAAAAGAGGGTCCGTCACATTTTTCGTACCATTCTAACAATAAATTCTAATTTCAAATACATTCCTGTTCATAAATCTTCAGGCACAGTATAAAATATGAAACTAAACTATACATTAATTTAATGCATTGGTGATTGCATTTATTGTATGAATGTATATAAAACAAATTGAGATGATTCCATATATCATTTATTATATGATTATAACTATATAATTGTTAATGCCTTATTACATGGAAACAGAAATTTGACTTAAAATTTGCACGTATCAATGGAAATTTGAAAATTAACTATACAGAATGAACGACCAACGATGGTTAGAGGACAGCTGTTTGATCGAGGAACAGAATGATTTTGATACAAGGTAAGTCAAGCCTGGGGCATCGGGTAATTAAGTTATCGATTTTCTACACGTCTCGTAATAAGCCGGGCTACCTGTGTCAGTAATACAACATGATTATTACCGATCTTCATTAAAGCGTTCCGTTGCTTAAATGTATGACAACGCATCGCTTGCAATCAACGTTATAAAGCAGGCATCAACTAATTACGTAAATCTCGCTGTGAACAATACCCTCGCGTTGAAAAACTTGTGTACACATTTTTAATGCGAAATTCGTATTTCGTGTTACTTAAGAAAAATCGTATGCACGTTGACAATCTGTAAAGTTTTATATTTTTTATTTTGTGCACAGTCAATTTTCTTATGAATCAATAAAATCAGTCTGTTAATGAGTTAATCATAAAACGTAGAGGGATTTTCTCTTTATTTTTAATATATTGGAATTTCATATACCATGTATTTCTTGTTTGAAAATAATAATATACACATCGTCATTCTGTACAGTTTTATATTTTATATTTTGTGCTCATTCAATTTTCTTATAAATATGGAAAATCAGTCTATTGCTTGGTTAATTATAAAATACATACTTAATTAATATAAATAATTAAAACGCACCTTTAATGTCAATTTAGAAAATGAAATTCACATAGGAATTTCTCGTGTACTTCAAAACTAATATGCATATTTTTGTACTTTTCGTTTCCTGAACATTCAATTTTTTTATAAATGCATAAAAGCAGTTTATTGACGAGTCAATCATAAAACGTAGAGGGACTTCCTTTGCTTTTTATTTTCATTTTATTTTTGCACATACTTCTCTGTTTTCTGATGTCATTCATCGGGAAAGGATCAAAACAGTAAAACAAAACTCGCATAGTTCTCCTCCGCGTTTACGTTCCGATCCACGGGACTACAAAACAGATAGCCAGTCTCAAAAAGTAGCGTCGCCCATCCCGCATACGTGTCCAAATTTTTTATTGCTCTCGAGCTCCATTTATCCTATAGGGGATTATTTCTCGGTAACCGGAAAAAAACTATTGAACGGTGAATAAACGAATTACAATCGTATCAGCTCGCGCACCAACCCGAATAAATTGATTCGTTATCGCTGCTCTCTACTCTTCGCGCGACACGTTTTTATTGATCGCTATGCGGCCCGTTTTATTGGATCACGTTAACTTTTTAACACGGTCGAACCCTAATAAAAATCACTTTCTTTATATGCATGATTGGTCTCCGGATTTTTATACAAAATCATATTGTACGAATTGTAATATATTTATACAAATTTTTCAATTTCGTAATTGCATAATATGTGATTTTATTCTTTTATGTATTTTGATAGGTCATGCACAACAGATGTATTTTTTTCAACATGTAAAGAGAAAGTATTTGTATGTTAGTAAAAATGTCAAAAACTAATGAAGTATATACAACGCTTGGGCAGTAGCTTCTTTATTCTATGTTACATATACACATACATACATATTCCGAAGTGTCGTAAGGTATATTTGTAAAGCAAATTACATTATTATGAATAATTACTGGTTGAAAAGGAGTGAAAATAGATTTTTACCTTTTTGGTAATTCTTTTTTAACGCGATACGGTATCCAAGAAAATATTGCTCCAAAATATTACGTAATCAACTCCTCAAAAATCAATTCGTGGATTCCTTAAAATTTTCGTGTTTTTACCATGATTTAACCTTTGTTTTTTCGAAGAGGTACTTGAAGACCCAAAAATCTTCTCGTACGAGGACGAAAAGCGTAGTTCCGTAAAGTCATATTTTGCACTATTTTTGCCTGGTTATCGATAAAACAGTAAAAAACGAGAAAATTTTACAAACATCAGAAAATTCACGTGACTGTGACTAGCCCCTTAGACGAAGCGTGTGAAGAATATGCATAAAATAGATAATTTATATCACGTACTATTAAACGTAGAGAATGCAAAATAGTTTTAACCGAATTACAGTTTCTTACATAAAGTAAATGCTCACAAAAACGTACATTTACATAGAAGTGTCTCTCGCAAGTTTAGATTCTTCGCATTTATGTAGAGAACAGAAAGTAGCAAAATCTGCGAAATGAGAACGTATGGAACATCTGTCAAAGGATGCTCCGCTGTCAGTCCCGGCAATTTGGCGTGGCAGGTTCGTGCAGGGACATATTGGTTCGGCAACAAACAATTTTCAGTAACATTACGCCGCCATGCGCGCTTGCGCGCATTTTGCCGGGTTATGAAATACCGTTGCACCCGGTTACGTCGTTAGATTATGCACTCACGGCACGGTATGCACGAACTGCGCCGTATTGCGCGTGCACGCGCGCGCGGAGACGCGTGCCCTGCTATGCGGATCGCGTGTAATGGAATATCGGGATATACATAGAACAGCCTATTCTGCGCGAATGCTTGATGAATATATAATACATTGTGAATTTAAGAATTTCGATTTAAAGCAATTCATTTATTGATTCGTTAAAGCAATGAGCAGTGGTGGGATCTAAAATACTTCGAATCTGTTTGTCCGACTCTCGAACACAATAGAAACGGACTAAAAAATAGTCGTCACATACGCGTAATCATAACAGCAAACGGTTCTGACAGTCTCGCGATCAACGAAAGTGAAACTTATAGCTCTCACCAATTTGATAAGAATAAATAGTCGAGGCGTTCCACTGTTATTTCACAACAAATTCGAATCATTTTGATTCTGATTCGAAACTTACAACTCTTGAATGTCTTGATAAGTCTTGAAGATATTGGTATCTTGACTATCTTGAGAATTTTGAATATCTTGAATATATCGATAGATTTGAAAGTCGTTTAACCCTTTGGAAATCTTTCAATATCACACACTTCTCAGCGTATATCCTTTATACTCCATAGAAAGGCTTCCAGAACTATCAATCCTCTCAAAACATTCAAGAATTTTGAGCTTCCGAACATGTTCGAAGTAATTCTTTTCACGATTATGAAAAACTTCGATTGGGTCTGGATTTGAGGTCCAAATCAGTAGTAGTGAGCTTATTAAATACACTCGACGACAGTACTAAGTGGACATCCTCTATTCGTGAAACGGAATGGTTACCTTGCAATTGAACTAAACGACTTCAATTTTTTTCGAAAAGTTTGAAGGATTAGTTTTCTAGATCTGAAGTAAAAAATACGTTAAATACTTGTTCGTATCTTAATTATTTTTATAAAACATAATTAAATGAATTAAGAAAGCATATTGCACTTTCAATCTAATTAATAGATATGAACAGATTACAATAGTGAAGTGCACGTTCATTGTTTCATTCATTCACCTACGTAGCTTGACAATTTGGAACATTGCTGAGACAAGAGCGAGACTCAACGATCCGGGTTATTACACTCTTCGTCAAGCAGGAAGCTGACGTAGCACCTTGCAACCAGTGGACTGACGTGCTCCCTCTTCCGGTACATGGATTCCGACCCCTCGGCACTTCCCACTTGTCGTCGTCATCGAACGGCTATCGATCAAAATTCTTCGACGTCCAGTTTCGTAGCAGCACGCTCCTGTAGGATGTTTCCCATCGCTTGGCTTGATAAATATTTCTTGCCCGGCACGTTAAGCGGCGCGATGATTGATGAGACGCGACACGACGTATGTATGCTTGCCGAGGTCAATTAGCGCCATTCCTGATCGTTATCTTTGCGCCATAAGCTTCGAAACTTAGTTTGCCGAAAATTAGAGACGGAAGAATTTCTTCGAACTATTTCTCTTTTTAGTTTAGTAAAATGGTTCTAATACATGATCTCCTAAGAACGTATTCGCAATAGAGATGGTGTAAACTGTCATGTGACAGACCATCTTTAATTTGAAGTAAAAATTATACGAATTAGCATCATATTATACATTTAGTGTCCCTCTAAATAGAGTCAGGACGTAACTGGGCACAACCATGTTTCTTCATTCGTGCGAGAGAGAAAGAAGTATGCACTATTTCACTCCTATTTTTAGCACGGATTTCTCAAATTGGCAGATTTGCATGTACGTAATTTTGTATTATTTATATTTTTATAGTATATTCTTATCCATAATGATTAACCGCTTCGTTCTCTTGGACGTGTTATCTCTCGACGACGATACTGCTTGTATCGGGTCACAGACGTATTATCCCGCGACGACGATACTGTTTGTATAAGGTCACGGACGTGTTATATCGCGCCGCGGTACCGTTCCTTAAATGAAAGGTTTGCTTTATTATATACCCTTTCCAAAATTACGGCTTCTTCGAATTAAAGTTCTTAATCTAATAATGGAGCACACGAAATATGTCGTCCGTGGCATTGCATTAACGGTACCACGGCGCGATATAACACGTCAGTGACCTTATACAAACAGTATCGTCGTCGCGAGATAACAAGTCCAAGAGAACGAAGCGGTTAAGCATGACTCATATAATTCTTCTTCTGTGTGAGTTTTGTACTTTTCAATTTGCATGAAAAATTATGAGCTTTATATCCCTCCTTGTCGTGAACGCCCGTGAAACATATTTACAAAATTCTCGCAGAACGATGTCGCTTAATTCGGTTACACAGAGATACGCTGCTTACTGGTTCTAATTTTATACACGTATAAAAGAAATAAAGATATTCGTAAGAATACATTTTACTATCTTTCATCACCATGAGAGCGGAATTTCAAGAAATCCACAAATTATTTTGAGATGACATTTCGGCAGCAGAACCATCAGGTTCTCAGGTATCTCATCAGGTTAAAGAGGTATTGTAGAACACCGAAAGACATATTTACACTCCTGTAGTGAACATCTACAACAGGCATGGCCAAAGTTGTCGCCGCGCGACACGACCTTGCCCGGGAGCCGGAGTGGGGCACGCAGTCCGAACGGTTAATAGTGTGTGTATGATGCACGCACGTAACATACTGAAATAATGTAAGGGCTTCCTGGGCCTACTGCACGAAGTAGGGAGAACAGCTACAGTGGGGCACATGTACTTGGCCATGCCTGATCTACAACATGGTAGAAAACTACCCTTAAAATTTCAAAGAGATCCGTAGAGTAGTTTTTAATGAGTGAGTTCAGCAGGAATATCTTTTTATAGATAGAGATGGAAAGTTTAATTAGAGGCAAGCTGTATAAACTCTAACCAATATTCGTAAATCTGTTTGCAAACGAATAGTAATGACTCTGGGAACGCCATCTTGTCTCCCAGCAGAGAATGAAACGGGCTGTGACTAATGAGAGCCGCGGTGGCACGCGTCTCGCGACACATTTGCAGCGGTCGAAAGCGATTAGGCCGGCAACACCCCCGATCCGTATCTCCCGATACGGGGAAACTTTCCCCGGGCCGTACGAATCGATTTCCAAGCGTAAATTGCGACCGAGTTTCGTTTCGCGCGTTTCAATCTCGCAGCAACCACCCCTCGAGCTCATGGAAAAACGATTAGGACCCCTCGCCTCGGCGTGAGCTTTATCGCGGTCGCCACGATTTACTGCCGACCATTGTCCAGATAGGAGAGAGGTTCCCAGCTTCTGAAAACGACACCCCTTCCGGATCCCTTTTATGACCGTCCCTTTTCATCTCGAACCATACAACCAAACGTCATCATTGTGGAGAATAGGGTTTTTATGATCAACTAATAGTATTCAACTGTGACTGTTTGATGTTCATATACATCTTTTCCTCATCTCTACTTCCTGTAGAACGATCTATTATTATGAGAATAATTACTTTTATGTAAATAACTATAATTCAGCATTCTTGGGTGACGCCAAATTAGCTATTATTGCTATCAGTGCAATAATTAGGAAGGTTAGGTGTAACCTGTAGTATGGTTTTTTGTTAATGTACAAAAGTGTATAATAAACAGTGTTATAAAAAAAAGGATTATTGCAATATATTTCCAACCTTGTTGCAATAGTGCTTATGCAAATATTTAGTACTAATCAAAATAACTTGAGAAATCTAGTTTCGTTGAATATATTTTATATCTCAAAATAAGAATAATACATAAAAACTCTATCATGTAAAGAATAACTTCGTTCTCCCTAACATAGTATCACGTTTTATATTTCACAAAAAATATTCGTTATAGTCTGAAACGAGTCAGAAACGTTTTCTTTTGTTTTTAACAAAAATAGAGATACTGCTGTAAAAAGTACGAAATGGTTGATATCGGCCATGAAATTCGTAGAGCAAGCGAATAACCTGGAATATGTGTCTGTTGAAAAGTTTGAGGACAAAGTTCGGTGGTTCTAGGATAAATGTATTCACTGTATTCGCGTAGGTGAGGCAAGTCATGCGAGAGATAATAGAGGGTGATGGGAGAATTGAGTGAAGGGTTTTACAGGCTGGCTTAACGGCAGGTTACACGCGAGAGATTAAGTATAGCCTGTTAATAGTTTGAATGACTAAAGCGTGTGTAGAGTGTAAGGCAACTTCCACGAGTAAGTAGATGTTGTTAAATATATTCTATAATTAACACGTTATATGTACACGAGAGTTAATCACGATTACCCATAATTTCTATTTTAATTAACTCATTCTTGGTTTTAAAAATTAAATATTACATAGAAATTTGTTATCATTTTAATATTGTATGTATTTTTATATATTTATTACATGCAGTAACATGTTCTGTACATTTAATGTTGTTGTAGACGTCTGTTGATTGCTGTGTTCATAATCTCTAAGTAGAATTTTAATCAACTACTCAAACAAAAATTATAAGGGAGTTCGTTGCAATCTTTTCCAACTTCAGCGGGGTAAATCAAGGTTATATTCCTAATAACTTCCAGTCCATTAAGTTTATGAGTCCGTGGCAGTGAATAAATTGATTCTCGCCAAGAAACAGAGAGGTATCTTAACGAGTTTGATATAGTCCATCCGTCCATTCGTTAATCCATCAACAAATTGACTTTAACCCACTTACTTCTTTTAGCTGCAAAGCTTTTTGAAACTTCTGAAGAATTTTAATACAGGATACCATCTTCCTTTCCCGGGAGCACTGACAGGATTTTCCAATTTCCTGGTAAGGACACCTGTTAACAGGCCAGAGTGAACACACTTGGAATCGAGTTAGCCGAACTTACAGCGTATCGTCGCCAGCCACGCTTCGTCATCGTCTAAATATAATAATCCTCTTCGCGTAATCGACTCTAATTCCCTATCTCATATACTTCCACAGCTCATCACCACTCCACCGTCCGTAATCCGCTCGTACAATTTCCAACTCGTATCGATGGCTTACTAAGCAAACGTGTATTACATGTCCAATGGCGCTCGCGAGAATTTAAAACCGCTTTAAGATTATGTTAGGTTACAAGAAATAATTTGTTACGATAAATATCAATTGCTTCAACACACAACCATAGTTCCTTAGTAAAATGATTGACACGACGATTCGTGTTTCACGAGTAGATATAGATCAGGCTAAGCCGTTCTTTCAATCAAAAGCATAACAGGTACAAACGATTCTCTGCTTTGCAGTAATTCCAGCAAACAGAGTAATCTGTTTTAAGCCTGGGCGTTCGCAAGACAGACAGATCAGAAAATAACGAGTATTCCAGGTTACACGAAAGGTGGATGAAGTTTCCCAGATTTTCTGTACAGAGATCGTATATCACTACATAGCCAGTGCGAACTAAGATTACCCGCTAACGTGAGAGTATAATCGTTTACACTAGCGTCCAAAAGTTTCGAGGCAGTCATGGCTTTTAGTCAAGAATATAATTCTTCCTTATACTGGAAGTAACTGTCAAAACTGCGTTACACATTTTAATTTGCTTATTCAGAATCTTCTGAATATCCAGTACACTTTTATTATAAACAGATGCTTTCAGTGTAATAAAAAATCGGATTTTTATCTGTAAGAAATATAACTGCTACCTTCTTGAACCTTAGTGTATATAGGGCGTAACATGTACTGGAGCAAATGGTGCAACTTGGGTAATAAGTATGTACCCAGTTTTCCGGCGATGATCCAACCTGTCCAGACTCAGACGCATGGCGTGCAACACGTTCCTTCTGGCAGTGCGGACGTTTTCGTAGAATCCAATTTTCTAAAATTCTCACCACCTTAACGGTTGAGGGTCCCACCATTATCTCTTAAGAGTGCTTGTCTCATAATGGTCTCCCCAAGGCCGAGTTAGGACATTGCTGCTTAGTAAACACAGCCGTTGCTGAGTCGTAAATTCTCAACGTAAAATGAAGGCGGACGGCTATGAGCATCGACCGAAATATTACGGATATTCTTCTCTCCTTCGCCGATGTTTCTTTTTCAGATCTTTATGGAAGGTCACGCTTTCGGCCCGCGCGAATATGGACGAATTATTCTTTAAATATGACAACTGATGCTCTCTACTTGGTACTTTATTTGAGCGTATTTTGTTTTTTTATTTATGTGTTTAACGTTGTATCGACATCAGTGGTTGTTAGCAAGTTATAAAAAATTAATATGGGCCTAAACAGTCCCATAAGTCAGTTGATCAAAAATTCCAGTGATTCTGCAGAAGATCAATATAGTTTTCTGATACATATTGGAAAAATTGGCTGCAGTGAGGCTGCTTCCAATGCCTAGCTTCGGACATTCTAAAGATAACATGGTTCGTAGTAGCTCGCGAGTTACATGTTTCAGATGTGTAGATTGGATCTTGTTGAGTAGATATAAGTGGGGAAATTTCATGTATCCAATTCTCATTCGCGTTAATGTCACTTGCTGTCTTCGATTGAATTTTGGGTTGATGTAGATCGTAGAAATTTCCAATAAATTTGTAGAGTGGAAAGACTTTGTTTAACCATCTTGTTTGCTATTTGATAATATTTAATATTAACGTACGAAAGTACGATAAAATTGTTATAATTACTACAAATTCCATTTTCTTTTAAATACATGAAATCCGCAGTATGAATACTTCAACAAGCTATTCCAGTCCGCATAAATTGTTCATAGGTGGAATCAAACTGTTGCATTAACTTGAACACAAATCTGCGAATAGCGAATTCACGATCGTCGTAACTGCGAACGATTTTTCCCGTTTATCTCGCTCTTTAACTTTATTAAGAATTCTCGCCTAGATTTGAAGAGAGCAAGAGAAGTAAAGACGGCTGAACGGTTATGGCGGAGAATATGGTGGTGGAAAATGGGAATTCGCGTAAGTTTCGTGTAACGACTGGATTTCGATTTCTTGATGGTTTTAACAGGAACGAGGCGGCCGCGATGCGACGACGACGACGATTGAGAAAAGTTGAAACGTTTGTACTTTGGAGCGACGGAAATCGGAACGGTGAGAGAACACAGATTTTCAACGATCCTTCTGAAGTTTTAAGCTCACCGCAGTACTATCCTGTTTAAAAGGAACTCCCGACATGGATGGATGGATATTAATTGCTTTCGAGTAGGACTAAACTAAATACAAAATACTACATTGTAATTCTTTTTATTCTTCGTTCATTTCTAAACGTAACTGAAATTGTAAAATTATTTTTTTTGTTAATGCTTTTCATTGGCCACAGCCTTTCGAGCCTTAAAGTAGATTACACCCGATGTGTCGATTAAATTTGAGTAGCCATCTTGGAATTCAAAGAATAAATGGGTTTGCCGCTTTGCTAATTTGGGACATACCTAAATTAAAAAGGACCTTGAGGACGATCAGCTTCCTGTGACCAAGTGTGGGTAATCGTTGACACTAAGTTTTATTCACGCTTATGACGGTACTCAACTTTTTGACCCTCCGGGCGCGAAATTCGGTTTCTCGTGCATGTTTAGCGGGCGCAAAACAGCACATTCCCGCCCTAGAATTTCTCGCCCGATGTGTCAAAAAATAGTATGTGCACCGCGGGCGCGAAGGGCATTCCGTCACACTCGTGCCAGTGCTAGAATGCCCTATTTTGCGCCCTAGGTACACAATGTACTATTACTACTTAATTGCCGCTGGGAACCGATTTTATGATATAATTTTTTAAGCTATAAAATATTAAAGTAAATGAGAGCTCCAACATATTTTATTTTTGCCCTCATGATTTAAAAAGAAATAACTGTTTGAACAAATCACAGAATCATTCCGCAGTATGAATACTTCAACAAGCTATTCCAGTCCGCATAAATTGTTCATAGGTGGAATCAAACTGTTGCATTAACTTGAACACAAATCTGCGAATAGCGAATTCACGATCGTCGTAACTGCGAACGATTTTTCCCGTTTATCTCGCTCTTTAACTTTATTAAGAATTCTCGCCTAGATTTGAAGAGAGCAAGAGAAGTAAAGACGGCTGAACGGTTATGGCGGAGAATATGGTGGTGGAAAATGGGAATTCGCGTAAGTTTCGTGTAACGACTGGATTTCGATTTCTTGATGGTTTTAACAGGAACGAGGCGGCCGCGATGCGACGACGACGACGATTGAGAAAAGTTGAAACGTTTGTACTTTGGAGCGACGGAAATCGGAACGGTGAGAGAACACAGATTTTCAACGATCCTTCTGAAGTTTTAAGCTCACCGCAGTACTATCCTGTTTAAAAGGAACTCCCGACATGGATGGATGGATATTAATTGCTTTCGAGTAGGACTAAACTAAATACAAAATACTACATTGTAATTCTTTTTATTCTTCGTTCATTTCTAAACGTAACTGAAATTGTAAAATTATTTTTTTTGTTAATGCTTTTCATTGGCCACAGCCTTTCGAGCCTTAAAGTAGATTACACCCGATGTGTCGATTAAATTTGAGTAGCCATCTTGGAATTCAAAGAATAAATGGGTTTGCCGCTTTGCTAATTTGGGACATACCTAAATTAAAAAGGACCTTGAGGACGATCAGCTTCCTGTGACCAAGTGTGGGTAATCGTTGACACTAAGTTTTATTCACGCTTATGACGGTACTCAACTTTTTGACCCTCCGGGCGCGAAATTCGGTTTCTCGTGCATGTTTAGCGGGCGCAAAACAGCACATTCCCGCCCTAGAATTTCTCGCCCGATGTGTCAAAAAATAGTATGTGCACCGCGGGCGCGAAGGGCATTCCGTCACACTCGTGCCAGTGCTAGAATGCCCTATTTTGCGCCCTAGGTACACAATGTACTATTACTACTTAATTGCCGCTGGGAACCGATTTTATGATATAATTTTTTAAGCTATAAAATATTAAAGTAAATGAGAGCTCCAACATATTTTATTTTTGCCCTCATGATTTAAAAAGAAATAACTGTTTGAACAAATCACAGAATCAACGATTTTATTTTTAATGTCAATACGTAATAGTCTTCATAAATGTTATATTGTTCTATTTTATTTGTAATAATCTTAAATCAAAATCAGATTACGTTTCCTTAAAGTAAAAATCTCTGATCTCTTGTCACCTAAAATTAAAAAATAATACTTCTAAATTGTTTTATTGCTATATAATTTTCGTCTATTCTGATATAACCAACTACTAATCTACTTTATAGTAATACAATTAATCGCATCTCCTCTATCCGGTGATTCAACTCTTCTGTTGTAAATACGAATTAGAACCGAATTGTGCGAAATTACGGCCGCTAGGGTGTTTAATTCCAACATTTAATCCGAACCGCGTCCAGCAAGTCAAACTTCCTCCAAGTGCGTTAGTTGCGAAACGAAAACGCAATTTGCCGTACAGTAGATGTGTATGCATGTACACTACAGTTCACAAGTATCCAGACATTTCCTTATTCCTCACCAGATTTGAATCAAGTTATTAGAGAAAGTATTTAGAATGACTTTATTATTATCGTGTATATTTAAGTTTTTAAGTACAATAATATTACAATACATAATATTCTTCTTCAATACACAATAATATTCTCATATGCATGTTACATAATGAAAGTGTAATAAGATAAGTCCTGTCCATAAATACAAATAGCCTGATCTCGAATTGAGATATGATTAAGTAACGACATGATCTTATTATTAATCAGTTTGACAAATGAAAATATGTAATTAGCACAATAATAATTTAATTTTGTAGACCTGCGTTTTTATAAAACTACAAAACACAAGCAATAAATAATTTAATATTGAGTAAAAATATATGAATTTATATGTATAATACGCTACAATATTTGGGTCTGCCAGATCACTTCACTAATGCCGAATTGAATAACAAATGTTGTAGTGAATTTCTAAAAGTGACAATTTCACATTAAACATTTTGCGTCTACTTTTGAACATTACTGTATGTACGTGTGTGTTTGGCTCGATGTGTCGCGTGTAGCTGGCTTTTAACGGAAGAATATTCGATGCATGTGCGCTCGCAGCTTCCGGCACGGCTCGGCAGGAAGTTGAGAGTTAGCGAGCGTCTCGTTAAAAGATTCATCCTAACCCGGGGGTCCCTCTCACTCTATTTGCTAACTTTGCCTCTCTACTTTCCTGCTCGTCCCACCCAGACCGTCTTCTTCGGCCGCGAGTAATTCCGGTTATTCGTGAAATCCGTATGAAAAGTTTTAATGTATTTCCTCACGCGACGATAACGTCGTTGTTTTACTTGTTAACCGAGAAAAACTAATTATCTCGTCACACGGTTCATCTATATTGCCAGATAATTATTTGAATACAAATGTTTTCTGTTAATATTGTGTAGTATGTTACAGGAAGGCCTTTTTGATGACCACATTTAATATATATAGTAATAGAAAATAGAAAAACAGAATTATAAAAATAGTATAATAGAGTAATACAAATTTCTTATAATTCGACATTTCCACAAATTTCTTATAATTCTAACACTAACATACAGCGACACTACCATCCTAATCTTCATCACTCATTGCCAAGATAGCAGAAAAAGACCTTCAATGCGGGTAGGATTAATTCCGCAACTTCTGACTGAGCTTGAATAATATATTTACAGAGTTCAAAAGAATATTTAAGGACTTCTTAACTCAAGATTCATTATAAAACTTCGACAATTTAAATTATCAAATAGTGCTCGTATCCTCGCAAGTGTTTCCTCGAAAACACTTCGTCTTATATAAAAAAACTCGTAGCCCCATATTTCCTCAAGAATATTTCACTGCGATTAAGCCTTGCTTATATCACGACCTAAGGGCTGCAGGAATTTTCGCTGCTCGGGAAATTAGAATTCCAAGAGTGCGTGCACGGTACGGTAGGGCACGGGCGTGGCCAAGCGTGAGCGTGCTCGTAACCATGCGCGTGCAAGAGGAAACTTTTCGAGAGCGGACTGTGCGTGATGAGCGAAAGAGCTTAGCGAGGAGGAAGTTTCCCGAGTCGTGGCTTTTCTAATTATCCCGCCTCGGGTCCGCTCACCCAAAGATTATCGAAAATATTCTCATCATATCACAATCACCTCTCCAAATTAACCTTCATCTCATCGTTTCATCATCTCGGCTTACCATCAATCCACCCATAACTCCTGATAGATACCATCATTTTATTTGTTGGACCTTCACATTATCTCTACTTTAACACATTGCTGACATGTTTTCAAAGCTAATCCGTGTTGAGTTGGCTTCAATTTATATTATTACTTAAGCTATTACCTTATAACCGATGACATAGATACACCAGCTTTTACAATAAAGTAGAACCTCTGTTATATCAACTAATTGGAGGACAAATGTGTTCATATAAGTTCATTTCATATAACAGTTTAGCACTAGAATACAACTTTTTTTAAAACAAAGATGAAATGAAACGAACATAATTTGTTGAATTATTATTTCTAATATATAGTATTCCTTCAATAAATGTGAAGTTGTTAGAAGCGAAAAGTTATGTCGTGTAGGAAGTATCTACATATATGTATATCTCACCATCATTTGTTATATTATAGTAAGGCACTCTCACCAGTGATCAATTATTATCACTATTTCCTGTTTGAAAAATTTATTACCTGCAGAGAAACCTTTGTTTCTCAAAATTAGGATAAATGGACACACATGATTTTTACTCCTCCATATTATGTTCCAAAAATGTATTATGCTTATTTCATGCTAAAGTGTTAAACAGACTTTATCCTAGATAAGGAAATATGCAAACACATAAACAACTAGTATGTTACACACATTTTAGCAGAAAATATACTGTTCATATAATAGAATGCTTGGATGACAGAAATTCATATAGTAGATATTCATATAATAGAATGTTCACATAATGGCTATTCATATAATGGAGATTCTATTGTATTGTAATGCGTTAGCATTAAATTTTATACATCTTTATAATACAACCTAATTGTACAAAATGAATGATTGTAATTCGCACGTGAAGACTAATAGAAATTACTATTACGCAAACAAAATATATATGTATGTATGTAATCATAGATTGTTGATGACCGTTCTATTACCTAATAAAATCGATTCTATTAGAAATTGATTTTCACCGACAAACACAGTTAATGCATTTGAACCTGATGGCGCGACGCATACATTATGCACGATTCGCATATTCATTACAGTATGTATTATATCAAAACAGAAACGTGTATGATCATATGTGATTGAACTTGACTTAATGATTACAAGAAACTGAGTCATGAAATACATAAAAAGAGCAAATACGTTTGTACATATCTACTTTTAACATTAATTGGTACAAAGAGAAATCCATTTAGTATAATCCTGAATCATTTCAAACAAGCGTTAAGTGAATTCCAGTGATTTGGAGACAGAACGACCTTTGAAAAGAGTACAACGAAACGAACTAATCTAATCGGCAAATTAGATTTGCTTATCACGGATTTATAATTTCAATGAGAGCTAGAGTGGCGCACGTAATCCGAATTATCCTTCGTTATCGGTGGAGATGCATAAAAAGTACTCGAAAGCGAAGTTAATTTCTGGAAAAGCTTCCGCAGTTCGCCGGTCATAAAGAAGGATTGTAATTGCGTCCGGACGTGCCCGTAAAACTTCATTCCGCGTTTTAATTCCCGGGACTACGGCGCGGTCTGGTGCAGACCATCTACGGGATATTTTCTTTCGACGGGATCGGGATGGAAAGGGTCAGGGGAAATGTCGCACGAAAACACTTATCTCGTAACCGAGTTATCTCGTCACGGGAAACATCATCACCGAAAATTACGACATTGCGACTCCATAGGAAACGTCAAAACAAATGTTCGTTATAATCGCGTTGTTATATTTTTTCTTATATTTCTTAGATATATTCTATTCCCTGGTGCAACAATTGTCTATATTATATTTTAGCAAAAATGAGTTAAATCAAGTTCAAATATAAAAACTTGACCGTGTCTTGATGCTGATTTTTCGTTGAAATTATTAAATAAAAATTGATTATATTTCTTCATTTAAAGTACAATAATTATTGAAACTGTTAATGACATACTGTATGGTTTATATTAATTTTGATTCCTATCATTGTTCCTTCGTAATTTACCGAAATATCAGAACTGTATGCTTAGGTATAGGTAAGAATATTAAATTTTGAAGTCAAACGCTACTCGTTCTTATTCCACGATTCACTACGTGGTATGCAAAGAGAGAAGATACGCACATTCGGTTCTTGTTTTCTATTTCGTATTTTATCTGTCTGAAACAATATAAAGGAAAAGCAGTCAGGGTAAAATATTCACAGATGCTTCTGCACTGAAAAATCTGCTGAAAATGCAAATGTCGAATTTAAGAAATAAATTAAATCTCATATTTAAAGTGTGAATAGAATAAAATATTTTCATTAGAGGTGTTAAATTAACTGAATTAAAGATAATCATAAAATGTTTTATTATTATTGTATAAAACGAGTCTCAAAATTATTAACAGATTCATTCTTTAGTGAATTCATTGACCAACACATTTTTATTATTCCTATTTTGGAAATCAGTGCATACACAATTACCGTTAATAATCTAATTGTTAATTTAATAAAAAGATTGTCTAGTCTATTTGAATATCGAGTAAAAATTGATATTAGTATGGCGCACGCACATAAGATTAACTTATTGAATAGTCTTATAAAAATCTAATAACATTGAAGGAATTCTACTTTGCCCAACGGCTCTCTCCCCAATTCCGATGGATCAGCGATGGACCAAGCAATTTGACGACATCATCGCGGTCTGCTCTCGATACTGGATACGATGGAACTGTCGTTAAACCACCGGAGGCCTATCCCGGCAGCCAGTCCCGAATGTTAACTTTACGGATTATGGCTCTGGAACAACGGGATTCGGTCGACGCTCAACTATTTCCGACTCCACGCACGCATCGGTGAGCCGAATGGACGTTCCTATCGATCTTTACGATCGCCCGTCTGCCATAAGCTCCGGGACGATCCAGGAAATCGCCTCATCTCTCGAGAAGCGTCCCATACAAAAATTTTCATACAGGGGACAATCTTATTCTACATTTTGTTGCAAACCGCTTACTATCAATTTTATAGTGGATCTACTAAACTACAGAATGTTATGCACTTCCCCACTTGCAAATATACATGCACACCATTCTCATTTGATTCAATACATTAATTAACCTATATACATAAAAGAGCTTCTTAACACTAGAAAGACTGAAACTTAGTATATACCTATATTGCCCAAAGCAGTCAAAATGACTGCATTGTGAAAGAATAATGTGTAAAGAGCTTTGTCTAAAATTAATTTTTAATATTTTTTATATTATTTACAGTCATATAACAAGTTATTAGTAAATGTTAACAATAAAAAAAAATTTACTTCACTTGGGAAAAAATAATTTATGCATTATTATTTGTACATTTGCCCAAAAGCAGTCAAAATAACTTCCTTGGGCAATCTAGTGTTAATTGACACATTTATGAACGTCCAACAAAAACTATCATACCAATCTACTTGAAATTTTGAGCGTATCTCTCTCCCATATATTAGATGCTCACCAACAGAGGATTTTACGAAATTCCACGCATGCAGATGGGAATGGGGTAAAATGTGTCTTTTGTTGCTTTGCAACATCTCGTCAACCTGATGAAATATTAAACTGGTTCTAGTGCTAAAATGTAACTTTACGAGAATACTAAGAACAAATTTCTTGATTTTTCGAAATTTTATCACTGAGGGTGGAATTAGAGTCAGATGTGCTTTATTTGTATTGTAACATTTATTTAATCTGATGAGACATTAAACTGGTTTTGATGCCAAAATGTCATCTTATAAAAATACTACAAATCAGTTTTTAGATTTTTCGAAATTTGATCTTTAAGGAGAGAAAAATAGAGTGAACTGAATTTTCACGAATCTCTTTGTTTTTCTTATCTCGCAGGGACCGCTTTACGTAGCTTGCTCCAGAGTGATTGTAGCAAGCATCTACGGAGAGAAACTTCAAATATCGTTTAGAAGGAAATACTCCAATAAAGAGTGCATTCTATCAGTTTTCAATAAAGCAAAAGTCTCGCGGATGAAACCGCCACAGGAACTCCTAAGTAGTAATTAACCCGTTCGTTACTCGGCTATAGTCGGCTTCAAAGCGACGACTCTTATTAATTAATATAATTTTATATGAATGTTTTTAGTGTCGTAGGGGAGCAGGGTGAAATAAAAGCACACACGAGTACTTACGTAGAAAAGGAAAAATGTATTTGAACGAATGAATTAATATAGCGAGCGAAGAGCACGGCACGCGAGCACGACAAAAGAAAAACGTTGTTAAGAAACAGTGTGATGATTACTTTTACTGACGCCGCAATCTATGTACACACCTTTGGTACGGTTGTGTTCAATGGCGAGTCTCCGGTGGAACAAACTGCCGTAACGAAAGGATTAAATTGAATTTCATTAAAGAGAACCAAAGTCTTGAGTATAAGTGTATTTATAGATACGGAAAAATCGTACTAAACGAAATAACATTAACAGGAAAATACATATTATGATGTTTAAGGCATTAACAAAAATTCTTACAAGATTTCATTTCTTAAATGAACATCCCATGAGTTATGTTCTGCATTTGCACTCTGTACAGGGAATGGAAGAGACGAAGCAACCACGAATAATCACTCTTCTGTACTCGCTTCTGAATGTTGAACTGCACATGAATCTGCGAGTTATGGTTCGCCCATACCAAATCGCACAGTGAAAACTTTTGACAAGAGGAATCACGGGTACACAGTTTATTTCCAACAGAGGCTGTCTCGTTACACGGTTTTGCTCTAAAACGAAGAACTGCGGCCGACGCACGGCGCGAAACGACGGTTTATGGCCGTCGCGCCGTTTCTTGCCAGGATACGCACCTCGCAATTACTTGCAGCCGCTGACGGCGAGTAAACTCGATGGAACAATGAGCCCCGCGTCCTTTGCAAGCATAGGGGAAAAACCGACACACCGAACGCGGCGTAGAATACAAGTTCGCGTCCGAGGATTTCTGTTTTGCGGCCGCGATGCCTTTGATAAGCTGCGGCCGAGGGAACTTCGTGAAATTCTAGTTGCTTTAAAGAGATAATGGAAGCAGTTTGTTGTATAGAAAAAGTAAAATCATTGATGTTTGTTGTTTTATATACATGTACTAATTGGAACAGTTTTATTCTTTATTTTGGTAAAATTACAATTGCTTTTAATTATATTTGTCAATAAATTGTTTTTACAAATATTATCTCATGTACAATTTGAAATTTTAAAACAAGGTACGCTATTGGTTTGAATTATTACATTTCTGTTAATTAGCAGCAACAATGAACAGAAAAAAAAGGAGGCAACTTCATTTCACTGAAAGGAAGACAACCTGGCCGCTTGTTTGTTAATTAAGCAACCGCACAAACTCGTTAGTTCTTTTCGTTCTTTGCAAGAAATTTACTTTCCGTGAGAAAATTTCGTGGCCCGTGTCGCTGATGAGAACTTTCATACTTTTCAAGTGTACGGACATGTCTAACGAAGTAATGTTACGACCTTGTTGATTTACATTCCTCATGTATCGCTAGAATGAGAAAGAATTACACGATGAAGAAAGACGTACACGATCAACTCTATTTTATGTCATCAGACAGTTAATAAAGAGAATAAGATCTAACACCATAACCTAAAAACAGATTGAATTTCCGTTGTGAATAATTCTTTATTTATTGATTTTATTAAAACAGATTTTAAATTTCTTACAAAAAGAAATCGCCAGACATAGCAGGCTATACAAACTGAAGAATCATCCCAACAACCTGGCCACAAAGTTATTAGTCGTTACAGAAGAACGCGAAAGATTAAAAAGACACTATTTTTTACATCTACCATACAGATATAGCGAAATAAGCTAAATAATATCATAGTGATACATTACGGAGTGTATTAACGTTCGCGCCAATTGAAAATCACAGTCTGTGCTTATTATCATTGTATGACAGATTGTACATATAAACTGAGATTTGCACAGTTGCATAATAACTATCTTCCCCTTAAAGAGAGGTAGACTATAATAACGTCGCGATAAGGCAGAATGTTAATGTTAACCAGGAAAGTAGTCGAAAGTATGGGTTTAATGGACTACACGTTTCGTCCTTATATAAGCAGATTTTTGTGTCATCAGATACCCTTTTGAAAACTGGGAAGTTAAATCTAGCGTGTAGTAGTATTTATTAATAAGAGCGTTACAAAATAAATGAAAAATCATAGTTACAATACTTTTCTTTATAAACAATTTTATATTCAAAAGAGATTCTTTGGAACAAAATCAAGACAAGACCTCGACAGATTTGACTTTCGTCTTTTCAAGAAGGTAACTGAGTATTCAAAAATCTTCTCGTGTAAGGACGAAAAGTGTAATAAACTCTTATTTTGGATTATCAATAAAACAGCAAAAACGTCAAAAGCTTGTCGAGGTATGTTAAGAAAGTCACGTGACTACCCTTAAGAGTGCTCTATAGCAGAAGTGTACGTATCTCGTTTTTAATTCGATCGATAATGCTGCTAATAGGAGCCACTCCCAGTCCGCGTATAATAGACGTATAAATCGAAATTCTAGCGATAAGTTTTCGAATCCCGTTTCAACTTGTTCAAGTACCATAAACGCGTAAATTGTGGTTTTGCGGCCGAATTCGGTAACAAATCCCTCGGACGCTGCAACATTGCGGTGCAACTCGGCTGAAAATCAATAACCGGACGAAGCACGACCTCTTAACTACGAATTCGACGATATTTTTGGGACTGCGGCCAATTATTTCGTCGATCCAGCAACGATACGTATCTCGGTAAAAATTCCGCCCGCACCGGCTACACGATTTATTAATATTCCATTGCACCATTTTCCACTGCTCATAAATTTAACAAAAACGAAAAAACTACAGGTATCTGTCATAGAAAGCAACTATGTAAATTAAGAAATATTCTAGTTAGATTTATGTAGGTTAAAAGGTGTTATACATATTGAGAAGTAGCTCATTGCTGATTTTGTAGTAGAAGTCATAAATAAATCTGTACTCGATAAGTATTGTGATGGTAAAAAATAAATGATCCACTACAGAATAAAAAAGGGAGGAATAAATCTTGATAAGGTTTTATCTGTTCATGGCATCATTTGAAGACTGAAACTTCATAAGTAAAAATATATGATATATGTAGATGAACATAAAACATTTTTATGGCACTGTATGTACATCAATGCATCTGCAGTATATAAGAATTAGAAAGAATACGCAATTGTAGATGCGACCACTGAGTGCGTTACGTTTTCACGGTATCACTCGAACAGGATACAGCCGTAACAGTCCATCCCGTGCAATTTTGAATTACGCCCCGACTTACTACCGTTGGCGTGCGATGTTTCCTGACGAGGCGTGATATGCTTTATGCTTCCCGTTTATATCGTCACGTTTGACTGAAGAAAAATTACCTCGGATTCCGCTACGCTCAGATATGTCAGAGGAAAGACTTATTTTTACAATGTTTTAAAGACAAACTTCATAGTATTACATTCCCTGTTTTTAGCATACCGAGCATAAAACATTTATAGAGAAACTGCTTGTTTTCATGAGTCGTAAAAAAGATATCTGTTCAACATTTGTGAACTAGCGTTATGATAACATTTTTATTAA
Source organism: Ceratina calcarata (assembly GCF_001652005.2). NCBI lineage: Eukaryota > Metazoa > Arthropoda > Insecta > Hymenoptera > Apidae > Ceratina > Ceratina calcarata. Next base: position 159,582 of record NW_017133726.1, on the reverse strand, counting down.
GGTATCCGCAATGGAAACAAGTGAATCTAGGATTTTTTAAGTTATTTGAAATGAAACGTTTAATGGACAATACAGAAATGATAGAATAAATGGTTGTTGCTAATTTAAACTGACCTAAACGTGAGGAAAGTGTTATAATAAGAATTTCAATCAATTCGTAATTATGCACATAACCCAATATTTCAATTAGGCTATTCAAAAGAAATAATATACGTAAACTTGTATTTATCTGCAATTATTTACACATTAAACGATTAGTTTTCGATGAAATATCTTGACAAAGATACAGAATAAAGAAAAATAATGAGTCTTTAAAAAGAAAGTTTCATAGATTGGCGGTAGCAGCAGCACCGTTTCATCTTGCGATGAAAAACCGTTGGGAAACAAAAACCTTAGCGGATGAGTCGAAAGTAGAGCAACTTTTTTTTCGCGCTTCATCCTAAAAAGCAACTTTAACACCTTCGGTGGGTTTTTTAAGGCAGGATTGCTCCCGGCTTCCATTAGGGGGCCGCGTTATTCGCCGGATTTCGAACACCTTCGATCTCACGTGCCATTAGCATACACACCACCTATTCGGCTTTTCTTTTCGCCCGGTCGCATCGCCTCGTCTCGCCGTTTCGACGGACGCGAACGTGCCGCTGCTCCATCCAACGAGACCTTAATACCGTTTGCAAATGCAGCACTCGGAGTGCTTGAAAGAGAGATTAACACTTGCCGCAGCGGACAACGCAAACGTGCTCCAAGTATCCAAGTGTTATTTAGTTTTGTAATAGCTGCGGAATTTTTAATCGCAGTATTTTTTTTTAAGTACTCGGAAACGCAGCTGGTGCGCCCTGGTCCACAATCGTACTTGATGCGGCTGCCAGAAACGAATCGGATATTATACAATAAAAATGCAATGCTTGTGTTAAAACAAGTGGACTGTATTTTGTACAATGAGTATACACGTCTTAACAATCGAAAACTTGAACTAAGCTTGCTATGAGTTTCTACGCGTGGTTCCGTCCCGGTTTCGTCCTCGTTACCACCCGAAGTTTCCCTTAAGACTCTCGAGACCTCCGAATCGCCATTTAACTAATGCCTTCAAAACGTTAAAAACGGTACCTTCAGCAGGGTACGGACAAACCCTTGTAATCCTCTTGCCTCACTCATAAATCCTCATAAATTCTACGCGTAATTAAAAAATCCCAAGAACGCATCACGTGTAGAAACTCATAGCAAGCTTAGTTCAAGTTTTCGATTGTTAAGACGTGTATACTCATCGTAACAAAATACAGTTCACTAGTTTTAACACAAGCATTGCATTTTTATTGTATAATATCCGATTCATTTAGCGCATTCTGGCATCCGCATCAAGTACAATTGTGGACCAGGGCGCACCAGCAGCTTTGTTTTGTCATAAGTTTTATAAAATGTGTTATACATTTGTATTAAATATTTGATTTTTATTATCGTAATTATAATTTCTCGTTACATTAAATTTATAAAATATACTATAATAGAATAAATTTAATTTTTGTAACCATGTAAAAATCAAGCCGTTCTTGTTTAACCAGTGTAACTA
>NW_017133726.1:146632-157972 GCF_001652005.2 Ceratina calcarata | reverse complement strand
GGTGCGCCCTGGTCCACAATCGTACTTGATGCGGCTGCCAGAAACGAATCGGATATTATACAATAAAAATGCAATGCTTGTGTTAAAACAAGTGGACTGTATTTTGTACAATGAGTATACACGTCTTAACAATCGAAAACTTGAACTAAGCTTGCTATGAGTTTCTACGCGTGGTTCCGTCCCGGTTTCGTCCTCGTTTCCACCCGAAGTTTCCCTTAAGACTCTCGAGACCTCCGAATCGCCATTTAACTAATGCCTTCAAAACGTTAAAAACGGTACCTTCAGCAGGGTACGGACAAACCCTTGTAATCCTCTTGCCTCACTCATAAATCCTCATAAATTCTACGCGTAATTAAAAAATCCCAAGAACGCATCACGTGTAGAAACTCATAGCAAGCTTAGTTCAAGTTTTCGATTGTTAAGACGTGTATACTCATTCATTCACTTTATGGGTTAAAAAAAACATGCATTAGCAATATGCTTGGTTTACACAAATAGTAACAAAGTGAGACCGTAGCTTGAAGGCTCCTAAACAGAAAAAACAATTTCGTAGAAACATTCCTGTTATCTGACCTCGTGTCCTACTTGCAGCTATTTTTCGAGTTTCAGCAACTCACGTTTCAAACTAAACTTCTGAACTAACTTATTCTGCCTACTAATTGTAAGAAGTATTTACGATTAGCGTTTCAGTCTTCCCGTATTTTCCAATCATAAACAATTCTGACCTGTTTTCAAAGTAGAAAAATGAGTAAGACGTTCGGAATTATTATTCCTGTACGTGAATTGAAATGTATTGTAATTCCTATTCATTCAATCCATACTTGAAATTTTGCATATTGATAACGGCAATTAGTGACAGCTAAAAAAGTATTCGTATATATTAAAAATCAAATAATTAGAATTAATTACAAAAGACAAATGCTTAACGCTTAAAACACTATGGAATGAATGACTTGATTTCTTCATTCTAACTTAATCCGACTTTCCTTCACTCTGACCTAATAATTTGTGATCATACGGTGTTTTAAATTACGGTTCTCGTTCTTCCACGATTCTAACTTACCATAAGACTTGTAAATTGAAATGCTGCGGGAACCACGGCGGACATGTCTCGATGATCACTGATCATAATAATGTTTAATCATAGCCGGGCCCGATGAATCTTGGCCCGAAAGTTAGCTCGATCGCGCGGCTTTCCTGAAAGCACTTAATAGAGAGCTTTGCGTCTCTCGTTGAAATTACGGCATGTATAACGTTGGCGGCAGAGGGCGAGGGCAGAGAGAGGGAAAAGCGAAGCAGATATTGGAGGTTCTGATCGAATAACTTTGCAGGCAAAGACTTGATCGCGATGAATCCCGAGACCTGGTTCGTTCGTTTGAACGCGAGAGGACGTTGAAAATTCTTGCATTGTTCCGACCCGACCCAACTACCTTCGGCGAATCGATCTACTGGCTTTTTGCGTGGCAAATTGCATGACTCTATCTTGAAGGAACTGACCTGGCTTCTATAGGAATTAACCCTACGATCGATTACGTCCAAGGCGAAACGCGTCACGCTCTTTTTAAACACAAAATCTCTGATTCAACTACGGTTTAAATTACAATTTACTACTGCCAATCATTCATGCTATTTTCATTGCTATTTTTATATACAAGCTGTGTATGAGCCGTCTGATTATTTTGAAAATGGCCTAAGTTCATTTTCTACAAAAATCAAGCTAGCTGATACAATAATTACACTTCTACGTTATCTTTTCATTTTGAAGGAAATTGTAACTAATGTATTTAAAATCAGAAAGATTTTGAAAAAAAGAAAATTAGCTAGTTAACCGCATGATACTAATTATTATTTTGTAAGTGACTTAAGTCCCATTTTAAGAGTTTCAAGCGGATATGGAGCATACTATACAGTAAAATTGCATTAGATAAGAACTTCATAAAATTTGTTATTATTACTTATTAAAGTAGGAATGTTCGACTTGTACACATAATAAGTTTTATGTTGTTTTTTTACTAACAGAGAAAAGGTAAACTTGTTAAAAATATGTTGAATGCGATTCTTGAGAACTGAACGGTATAAAATGTTCTGTGAAACATCAATGAATGAGAATGGACTATTGACAACTCTGTACTTGCTATCGCATCGGGGGAAATTAAGAAATTTTAACAATATTGAGTTGACACCCGTGTCCGAACAAACAAGGCCAATCGAAACGTTAAAATACTAGATTTATTACGCTATGTACCACCAGCATACGCAAATTGAAACACAATGATTCATTAATTACAAAATACTACTAATTTTAATGTAACATTTCTTTAATAGTGAATAAAAATTGGATACATTTTAATGTTATAACATAAAATTATACATATTCCTTTTTATTCCAAGGGAAATTTTTTCCATGGACTTATTTTTTTAACTATTTATTATACTAATTGAGTTGGTAAATTATAAGTCCTTAAAAACACAAAAACATTATACTACTACGTTATCAGTTACCAATATTTTTTAATCCTAAGCCTTAAATATCTTCACTTTAAAATAAATGGACTTAAGCCACTTTCAAAATAAACGGTTCATATAAAGTTTACATATGAACATTTTCATCAATGTATAGACTTATGGAATCACTATTCATATACAATAATATTAAAGATAAAATCAAGTTTTCCTATCAGAGACTGCAAATTATAAGTTATGAATGTTCTTTTGCTCAAAATGAGATATTTTTGAATTTGAAATTTTTTGCGTGAAATAAATTGTATGATCGATGCTTCTGAGCATAAAATTGAGATCGTGTATAATAAAGAGAAGCAGTCGCAGTCGGTCACTGTCACTGGTGTGGATCTTATCTTCTTTAACCAGTTACCCAGTTTAAAACATAGCCAAATGAAGGATTAGAATTAGAAGAATATGGTGTGCAATTAAGTAAATACACGATTTGTTGCACAGTCTTTAATCTTTAAAATATTTTAATTGAAGCAATGTAGAATGGATGATAAGATAAAAATAAAATAGATTCAGATCGAATATCTTTGAATACTTGAACTGCTTTATAATCCGCGTTATCTTCCCTCCTTCTTCGGTTACAGCGTTACACGGTTCATAAAGATCAAGGAAGTTTGGAGCGTGGATACTGAAGGGAAGGGGGCGAAGGATTCGCGAGCGAAGAGACAAAAGCGTTCCGAACGGTTCGACGGTGCTTCACGGATCCCGTCCTTTACTGACAAATCGTGAAGATAGCTTTGGCCACCGTCGGGAATAGAAGAGGGGAAAGCTCTCGGAAGAATTACGGGAACGGAACGATGTCGTAGACAGAGACGCGACCGTTCCGATATCTCCCGTACCCCAGATAAGAATGTTCCTCTGCCCGCTTCGACTGGCGGATTGTGAATAGAGGGAGACAAGAAAAAGGACCGGTCGACGAATCCAAGGCCGGCAAGCATTTCGGAAGTCGCCGGAAACTTGAGGACACTTACCTCGATGGGAATTGCTAATTTCTGAAATCATTTCCGAGATTTCCGGATATCTTAAGATGTTAATTCGAAATTAAATAGCGAGGTTTTGCATTACTTAATTAAAATTTAATTACGGAATTAATAAAAAGAATATACTAAGTAATAAATGGAGTGCAGATTTGATGTATTTGTAAACTAAGAAAAAAGACATACGGTGCATAAGAATATACGAAATATTAAAAGTGGAAATATATTGCAATACTTAAATAATAAAACGATTAATTAACAAAAATGATTTATTCTGCATAAAACACTGCAGTGTATTATAATATTGAAAATGAAATGAAAATGAAAAACTAAGACCTGCGTGCTTAATTGAAATTGGATCAGGGAATTAAACTGAATGGAAGAAGAAAATGACGAGAGGCAAATTAATAAATATTTTCCGTTAAGGTTGCAAACTTAAGTGGAAAGAGGAAATCGATGGAAGACCATTACGTTTATCGCCTCCGCGCGATTCGATTGAAATTCAATTATCCCAGCGTACTCCATGGAGAGTCACAGAATTTCTGGTTTAAACCGTCGGAACGGCAGTGCCCCGATATTTAAAGGATACAATCCTTTTACGATTCAAAATAACTGTCACGCGTATCGAGTGTCAAAAGAAACTCGGGGCTGCGCATGAGGAATTATCGAGTGTATTATTTCATGATATGATCTCAATATAAAAATACGTAGACACTTTAGACGTGATGATAATAATATTAGATTTTTGTACAAATTCAAACATTTTTGATACAGTTAACAAAATGCATTTCAAAAGATATAAGCACAATCAGGTATGGAAGAATTACAATATGATTGTCTACTCAAAATGAAACGTAGTAACGCATTATAGCAAGATTTGCCCAAATTCATATTCGAAATAGGACATAATGGAAGTGAACAGGTGATTGCAAGGGCTAAATATCCAATCAATTAGCAGTTTTTGGAGGGATGAGAAACGGGATAAATGCATTATGTGTGAAAGAGGCTTGGATGGGCTTAGGTAGATTAAAATATTGGATAGAGGTTTGTGATGGATCGAAGGGATAGGAAACATGTAACTTGGAAGAAATGTTAACTGAAAAAAGAAGCATGGCAAGTTTCCGCTTTGTGCCGGACTTGTGCCGGTCCTGGGAAGGAAGCTGCGATAGGATAAAAGCAGAGAACAAAAATCGAGCCCCGTTGAGGTTTAGATCTAAGGATTGAAAGTTCGAAATCCTGTTTCTATATTGATACACATGTAAATTAATAAAGAGGGTGTTTGGAATGTATGACAACCGAAGAATCGTTTTATCTAACGTTAGTAATTACTTAATGTTAATGGATTTCAAATATAATTGTTAAATGTAAATAAATGGTTATGAAAATTAATTTTGTAATTAGAGTAAGTTATATGTATACACATTTTCTTTTTTGTTATCATATGTCCTAAGGTTCCGATGTTATATTGGTTTTCAAATTTTATGTATATTGATATCTGTTCTAATAGTGTTTCGGAATAGCTTTTAAATAATATAACTACAGAAATAGTACAATTTAATTTAGAGTGCTGAATATGGATGCGATAAAGATTATTGACATATTATATTAATATAAATCAAGTCCATTCCGTAATCTTGGAAGATGAGAATTACAATAAATCTGTCTATAACAGAATTTCTTCTTATTTAAGCATTGTAATATGCAGTCACTTTTGATATTTTGAAAATTTTTATCCATCATATTAAATTTCTCATAACTGTATAAAATAATACAACGTCTCATTCAACGCAGAAGTAGTCAGCATGTACACATCGTGAAATTGGTCAGTCCATCTGCGGCTTTCAATATTTTCTCACACGATGAGAGCCACGAACTCATCATGGATTACGATTTTTACGTACAACTCACGTCTCATCTCTATCCTCCTCTCTGTTCCTCGCTGGAAAAAAGTTATAGCTCCTTATTCCTCTTACTGGAGACATTAGTGGACCTCTGTTTCACCTCACCATTCCCCAGTTCTGGCCCAACCTACACCGGTCCTACGTCCTCGACGAATTCTGTTGGAAAATGGAACGTGGTACAAGAACAGACACGAAACGAAAGAAAGAGAGATAGAGAAGAAGAGTAATGCCTCGTGGTCGTAGATAGCTGGCCCCTGCCCCGCCGTCGATTCAACGGAGATTGAATTGTCTAACGGGAAGTGACTCGTCGTTACACGTCTCACGGTGACGTGACCGCGGCTTAGCGCGACGAGAAATCTTAGCAATAACGTCAGACGGTGAAGGATCACGAGTACTTTGTGTAACCGTTTGCATCCTCGCCGTTCTCAATCCTCGAATCGCTTCTAATGACCCGGAGGGATATTATTCGAGCAACGTTTTCCTGTTACTACAATTGTATTATCTCGCCTAATATCAAATCACTTTTTCATGACATATTTCTTTATTTAATAAATAGTGCGAATAAATTCCATTTTTCTTTCCGTTTATAGAGTGTCTGAAGTTTTTCTATTCAAATATGGTTCGTGTATTATGTGCATGCAAATAAAAAAGGAATAAAATAAACAAAAAAAACATGGAAATTGACTAATGAGGTCTTATCGGATAAATAATAATACGTTTAAAGTATAACTATTTTTCGGTTATTAAACGAAGAAATTAGACATGAAGATGTCCCAGGTATAAAAATACCAATTACAACACGTGCTTCAAGATCAATAGCTTACAAGAAACAAAGGAACCAAAGACAATAGCGAAAGAAAAGACATCAATCATAACATCTGTCTCTCTATCTCTCCCCCTCTTCCGAAGTCAAACAAATCGACGCAACCCAACTCTAATTCCGTCTGTACGTCGTTTGATTTCCTCTCGAATCCCGAGGTCCCGAGACCCTTTAGATCCGATCTTCGTTACACGCAGAAGGGCGTACGTAGAAAAGTTGGCAGACAGATGAGAAAACTGGAGAATACGCGATACATGGCAAGAATATTGGTACACGTCTGAGAGCGTCTGGAAATGGGCGACACTCGAGACGGTCAGACGCCAGCAGCGAAGCAATTTTTTGATAGGATCAGCACCCGACCGGTGGCCCTGTGTTTTCTTCAATTCGGTCTCCACGCCCGGACTGATATACAGGGTGTTCGCGTTGACATTGGTCAGTTCTGTATTTCCTAACATATGAGAGATAGAACAGATATATTATACATAGCTAAAGTAGCATAGCATCAAAACTCATTATATCAATTTTTGACAAAGTTGAGATGTTTACTGCAGCCTGTTTTGTTGGTATCTTTAATCTCGTTGTGTTGAAGATCAGGCTTAAAACTAACATAAATCATTTAAGATAGATTGTAAATTAGAATTATTATCAAGAACTATAGAAATTTCTAAACGTTGATAGACTGTGCCCAAAATTGCTTCGATTAGTTTCAGTTTTTATATCATCCAACAGACATTTTTCATAATTTTATTGAATGAAAAGTGCATAGTACAGAAGTTGGTGGAAACGAACTTTTACTTTATTATAAAAGAAGCGGTATTAAATGTATAGCTCTATTTGAGAAAAACTAAATTGATCGTCGTATCTTGTTAAATAATATTTCGGACACTTAGACCTTGTCCGAATAATAATGACTCGGCCATGTCGTAAACCAATTTAGCGTATTTGCACATCTATCCACTATTGATTAGTCGTTAAGGTATTCACTCAATTCTGAGCATTCAACGGAACAAGATGCATTTCCTAGAAATAGAAGAAATTCAAAGACAGTCATAATTTGAATCAGCTCGATAAATATATTATGATTTAAAGTGATTCTAAATATCCAAAATAGAGTCACATATTGTTCAATAATCTTGATAATTAACGTGTGTTAATAATTAATACATCAACGTAGTTCATAAACCAAAAAAATTTTGTCTCGCTCTCGGCTCTCACTTCGATTTCCAATCTTTCGCCAAGGCTATTTTAATTGCCGGTTTACCCAACAAATAAAATAAAAATACAGAATTCGTTTTCATTAAAAGGTATTCCCTTGTTCCATTCAATTGTCGTGTAAAACAGTTGTTCTTCCTTCCATGCATGAAGAAATACAAGAGTATCCAGTGTCACGGAGAACACCCTGTAGAACTGAAATGGACCGCGGAGTCCTTTCACCGGCCGGAGCTATCGGGAATTTTCCTGTAATGCAACTCGCGGAAGATAGTTTAAACGACCTCCCACATCCCTGAGTCCAACCCTTCCGTTTGCGAGCGAACACGTTCGTGTTCTGCCCGCGACGAAAGGATAAAGTGGTTTTTATTGTAGAGTAATGGACGGTTTCGTGTTTGAGGGATTGTAATGGTTATTGTGGTGGGAGCCTTAATGAGGCTTTTTTGCAGCGGGCGTGTATATTCTCGACCGAGTTCGAGCACCTCACGAAGAAATTGGCGTCAGTTAATTGATTTCATTTTATACAGAGCAACATGCATCACAAATCAGGGATTATACGGAAACGAGAATATATTTTAAATAGAATTGAATACAATAAAGGAGCGTCATACAAAATTAGAAAACATAATATTTCTTCTTAACTACTTGTCCCAATATTTAATAATTTAGAATAAAACTCACAATTCCACTACAATTAGACAGCAAAATTTAATCCGCAGGAAATATAAAAATACAATAAAAATCAAAGAATATAAAACGTTAAGATGCGTGTGAAATATTAAAAGCTGCTTACGTATCGCAACACCTAAAAAATGTTTATTTAAATCACGGTTTACAAATGGTTTATTTAGCATAAAAATCTGTAGTCTGTACGTGACAAACAGTGGAGGAAATGAGCGAAATACTACGAACACCGGACGGCCTATTGCCAGCGCGAAGGCGGAAGTGCAACGGGCTTCGAAGATGAATCGACAACACGCGAGGTAGCGGCACGCCAGGATCGCATTTACCCCTTCCGCGAACCGTGTTTGCGTTTCCCAGCACAGAGCCTCATGCACCACCCGATTCACCCGGCTTGCCGATTTATTAAATAACCCGACGGCGATCTTACCAAAGTTTCTTTCGTGCAACTTATACACTTCCAATCATAAGTTTTAAGACACTTCCACTTGTTTTTGTGTACCAAAGAGTATCAGACAAATATTTTATATATTTTATATTTTATTTATTTTAGGAGATATTTATATTTGATCACAATTGAAAGACTATAGTGAATAATTATATGAATTATATAGACATTGCAATAAGAATTATATAGAAGAATTATATAATGAATCAAATAATGATTCATATAGATAAGTAGTGTTGCCGTTATTATTAAACTTACAAATAAATAAGTAAAATAAAACTCTGAACGTACAAACAAAAACAATAAAAATATGGACAAAATCACAAAACGAAAACTGAATATCTTACATACAAAATTAAACCAAATATAAAATATTACATAAAATCATACAGTAAAGCATGCAAAAAATAGTGAACAATTTCAATGAAATTCATCATACTGTTAATTAGAATTACATTTATATTTAATTGGGAAGGTGATTTACTTCATTTAATTAAATCATTTTTAGTCTAATACTATGGATATCTTATAATATGTATAAATCTTATGTATAGAAATCTGCAGTTTATTCTTAATGTGCCTTAAGACTTATGAAGAGGAGTGTACATCCAACGAATGCTAATTCTGAGAGTAAAGAATGAGTATCGATATTTCAGACGGCTGTTGTTTCATTTGACTGTTGATTTTTCTCGCTGAACGATCTGACTAAAGTATGCATCTAGATTGCATCGCAAATTAGGAAGTATTAATTTGCGGTTCTGAGAGTAAATGAAAAGAAAACGAAGAATAAGTGATACGGATTGCCTATACTTCCTTCGGAAAGTCTTAATGTCTTCAAGAATTTCAATCACGTCATACGTATATACACTTTTGCAGGAGTACAGGAATAAAATAGAACTTTTTATGGAAATTATAAGAATAAAAAATGAACAAGAGTAATCAAAATTTTACAAATTAAATAAGAAATGAAGAGAAGTCATTCAGAAATGAAATTATCAATGGAATCTGATTATTTAAACTGCTAACAAGATTTTAAAGTTTTTATACAATGTTGTGTTAATAAAAGATGCATAAATCAAAACTGTAAAAATGAAATGAAATCTGACTGTTCAAACTATTCGCAAAAGGTTCACCGGAAGTTAATTTCTTTCTGTTTGAACGATTTGTAAAGCGTTCCTTGGAAAAAAAATATTGATCAGTCTTTCGAAAATAAGTGTTCTTGCAATTGAATGAGACCACACGGTTTCTCGCGCGAAACCTCGAGCGACGATTTCCGATCGAGCGAGTTTTATTTCTCTTTATCGTTAAGGGACGGTGCACTCGAAATCGCGTTCATCTTGCAACATTCCTGAAAAACCCGGATGTAGTTCAATGGTCCTTGAATTTCAAAGGTGACCATCTCTGAAGTGATCGATGCTGATTTTAAAGATTCTAAGGAAAGGACTCAATGCTATTTAAAGCATTTCTAGCATGATTGGAAATTAAGTTTTAAATAATTTTCAAACTACACAACTGATTGATAATCTAAAAGGTCTTGATTACATCCTTACTTGTCTATATGTATATTCTAATTTATAATACATTTTCTCATTGTGAGATTTTACCTTACGTCTACACGACGACGGTTGGTAGCTGCAAGTCGCAGAGGTACCGAGTGTTTAACACGTGGGGAATGTTGTAAATATGACAAGGAATCGAAGGTCGAGTTTCTTTCAGGGATGTTAAAAACATTTTCACTAACGAATTTGGCCATCGAGTGGGGAAAATTCTCCCCAAGGAAAGTTGTGAGAGACGGTTCAGTAGGTATCGAGTCGTGCAGCTCAACTCAATGACGGATCCCGAAAAATCCAACAGAGTATTACGAAATAATCCGAGTGTTCGCCTAACGCGAAGATGGTTATCCGCCGATTCCGTTAAAAGGAGCGTCATCCCGATCGAGTCGCGCCCTTCGCGCATCGTGTAGTTCACGGATAGTGAAGTTTATTTTGTGAATGAAAAACAATCGGTTCCTTTCGGAGACGTTTAATGTTAGAGTGCAAGAACGACAGTGTAAGTGTTTGAAAATTTTTAAGTGAAGAGTGACAGTGGTGTAATGAAAGTGCATTTGTGTATAAAAATCAATCGGCTGCTTTCAAAGACGTTTATTGATAGGACGTAGGAGCAACAATCTTAGTGTGTTAAAATTTTTAAGAGTGACAATGATCGTGCGGTGGATTGCGGGGTTCCTTCCCTGAACAGAAGATCAGCTGTGGCCTACCTGCGAGCGGCAAAGACGCTGACCCATTGACCGTGGCCCATCGTTAGCAGGTGCACTTGCGAATGAATGGGTAAGTCTAAATCTCTACAGTTTTTACATTTCCTTTTTAATTCAATATTCCCTGCGACTTGTTAATTCCTCATTTATCCTATCATCATTCATCAATTATCAACAATCTATCTCATCCATTCCACGTGAATAACGATTAAGTGTATTAATTGTTATTCATAATAACAAACGAACAACAATTTCCTTGCATTGTTATTAATGTAGTTTGTTATTCGTCATTTTCTTAAAACGCTTCGTTCCGAGCGGAGCGCTTGTTCAAACGCGAGAAAAGTCGCCCGGCTGTCTCCGAGCCAGCGCTCCCGAAACGGAGACCGCCTCAACCGAGCGCTCTGATTGGTCCGTGTTTTTTGTTAATAACTCGGTAACCAAGCCCCATTTCGTATTTTACCAAAGGAAATTGTTGTTCACAATGCTCCTCCCCATCTGCCATTTTCGGCTCTAACAATCTTTCCGGAACACCCTGTATA
>NW_017133726.1:137644-145666 GCF_001652005.2 Ceratina calcarata | reverse complement strand
TATACAGGGTGTTCCGGAAAGATTGTTAGAGCCGAAAATGGCAGATGGGGAGGAGCATTGTGAACAACAATTTCCTTTGGTAAAATACGAAATGGGGCTTGGTTACCGAGTTATTAACAAAAAACACGGACCAATCAGAGCGCTCGGTTGAGGCGGTCTCCGTTTCGGGAGCGCTGGCTCGGAGACAGCCGGGCGACTTTTCTCGCGTTTGAACAAGCGCTCCGCTCGGAACGAAGCGTTTTAAGAAAATGACGAATAACAAACTACATTAATAACAATGCAAGGAAATTGTTGTTCGTTTGTTATTATGAATAACAATTAATACACTTAATCGTTATTCACGTGGAATGGATGAGATAGATTGTTGATAATTGATGAATGATGATAGGATAAATGAGGAATTAACAAGTCGCAGGGAATATTGAATTAAAAAGGAAATGTAAAAACTGTAGAGATTTAGACTTACCCATTCATTCGCAAGTGCACCTGCTAACGATGGGCCACGGTCAATGGGTCAGCGTCTTTGCCGCTCGCAGGTAGGCCACAGCTGATCTTCTGTTCAGGGAAGGAACCCCGCAATCCACCGCACGATCATTGTCACTCTTAAAAATTTTAACACACTAAGATTGTTGCTCCTACGTCCTATCAATAAACGTCTTTGAAAGCAGCCGATTGATTTTTATACACAAATGCACTTTCATTACACCACTGTCACTCTTCACTTAAAAATTTTCAAACACTTACACTGTCGTTCTTGCACTCTAACATTAAACGTCTCCGAAAGGAACCGATTGTTTTTCATTCACAAAATAAACTTCACTATCCGTGAACTACACGATGCGCGAAGGGCGCGACTCGATCGGGATGACGCTCCTTTTAACGGAATCGGCGGATAACCATCTTCGCGTTAGGCGAACACTCGGATTATTTCGTAATACTCTGTTGGATTTTTCGGGATCCGTCATTGAGTTGAGCTGCACGACTCGATACCTACTGAACCGTCTCTCACAACTTTCCTTGGGGAGAATTTTCCCCACTCGATGGCCAAATTCGTTAGTGAAAATGTTTTTAACATCCCTGAAAGAAACTCGACCTTCGATTCCTTGTCATATTTACAACATTCCCCACGTGTTAAACACTCGGTACCTCTGCGACTTGCAGCCAGCAAAGCCGTAGACATCATTGTACGCAGGTAAAAGCCGTGTCATAATTCTTAGGGAAGAAGTTTCGCCAGCTTATTATTTTCGATTTCCCTTAAAAACACGTGTTCGATAATAAGAAGTACCTTTGACTGGTTGAACGTAGTAAAAGAATGTCCTTCTACTTTTTTTACCACTGGCGAAAGTTCTTCCGTACGGATTATGGCAGGGTTTTTACCTGCGTACAATGTGTCTACGGCTACGGCAAAAGGCAATCCAGGCGTCGACGGTTGGTAGCTGCAAGTCGTGGAGGTACCGAGTGTTTAACACGTGGGGAATGTTGTAAATATGACAAGGAATCGAAGGTCAGGTTTCTGTCATGGATGCTAAAAACATTTTCACTAACGAATTTGGCCATCGAGTGGGGAAAAGTCTCCCGAAGGAAAGTTGTGAGAGACGGTTCAGTAGGTATCGAGTCGTGCAGCTCAAATCAATGACGGATCTCGAAGAATCCAACAGAGTATTACGAAATAATCCGAGTATTCGCCTAACGCAAAGATGGTTATCCGCCGATTCCGATAAAAAGCGCGTCATCCGGATCGAGTCGCGCCCTTCGTGCACCGTGTAGTTCACGGACCACGCGGATAGTGAAGTTTATTTTGTTAGTGAAAAACAATCGGTTCCTTTCGGAGACGTTTAATGTTAGAGTGCAAGAACGACAGTGTAAGTGTTTGAAAATTTTTAAGTGAAGAGTGACAGTGGTGTAATGAAAGTGCATTTGTGTATAAAAATCAATCGGCTGCTTTCAAAGACGTTTATTGATAGGACGTAGGAGCAACAATCTTAGTGTGTTAAAATTTTTAAGAGTGACAATGATCGTGCGGTGGATTGCGGGGTTCCTTCCCTGAACAGAAGATCAGCTGTGGCCTACCTGCGAGCGGCAAAGACGCTGACCCATTGACCGTGGCCCATCGTTAGCAGGTGCACTTGCGAATGAATGGGTAAGTCTAAATCTCTACAGTTTTTACATTTCCTTTTTAATTCAATATTCCCTGCGACTTGTTAATTCCTCATTTATCCTATCATCATTCATCAATTATCAACAATCTATCTCATCCATTCCACGTGAATAACGATTAAGTGTATTAATTGTTATTCATAATAACAAACGAACAACAATTTCCTTGCATTGTTATTAATGTAGTTTGTTATTCGTCATTTTCTTAAAACGCTTCGTTCCGAGCGGAGCGCTTGTTCAAACGCGAGAAAAGTCGCCCGGCTGTCTCCGAGCCAGCGCTCCCGAAACGGAGACCGCCTCAACCGAGCGCTCTGATTGGTCCGTGTTTTTTGTTAATAACTCGGTAACCAAGCCCCATTTCGTATTTTACCAAAGGAAATTGTTGTTCACAATGCTCCTCCCCATCTGCCATTTTCGGCTCTAACAATCTTTCCGGAACACCCTGTATATGTCTATCCGTCTTGTTCCTCACGTTCCTCATGAAGTCGACTTTACGCCCTTATCACTTTTGACCGAGCAGAGCTAGTAGGTACAATAATCTCCGGAAATATGGCCGCGAGTTATCCCTACCACTTCTTGAAGGTGATCACTTTACACGAGCCCCGAGTCTTATCTGTATATGTTTATTTTTCTTCTTTGTATACTGAGGAATCAGTTTCATACTCATGACGATTACTTAGAAAATATTGTCGTTATAATAAAGTCACACAGTACGTTACTTGCAGGTAATAATAATACTTGCACCTTTGCTTAAAACATTTTTTGATAGCATCGAGTCTTATCTACATATGTTTATTTATTTTCTCTTTCAATTGTCACGCTCGCATAGTCGATACTACTTACTTCTTCCTATGCTACGCGCTCGAACGACGAACGACTTTAGGAAATTCACCCTTCCGAATATATGACCAAGCTCGGTCCCGATCGGTGGCCATATGCCCGGAGATTATTGTACATACATCTGACTTGTATCGCCAGCCAAGGGTTTGTTACGTATACGGCCCTGCGCGTTCCCAGAACACAGTCACATACGCATCCCTCGCATAGGTGAATCACGGGGCGAGACTAGCATAGAAACTTCTAGAATATGCCCAAATATGGTCATCCTCCACTCCGGGAAAGGGCCTGATTTGGGTATAAAAAGGCGCTACATCTTACCCCTTCGGATTAGTCTTGATTTCGATCGCTAGCACGCCGATGCGCTGTCTCACACCGTAGGGAGATATCGTGTGACTGTCTACAGTCTACACTTAGATTTTCCCCGCGGCTTCGCTGCGTAAACTGAAGCAGAAATTCTCTTACTTCAAGAGTTGACCAATAAATAGAATATTGTACCGAGTATTAGAGAATATAAGACTGTGGGTTTAGACTCTTAGATTCGTCTCAATATTCATTTCAAATCCTAAATCCACATTAGCTTGATAACCAGTGTTTGAGTAGCTGGGAAAATAATAATTGAAAACACTGTATTATGATGAAATTTGATTTGAACACTGGACATTTATTTATCTGAATTTCTTGAACAAAACTGGATGTAGAAATATTGATGAAATCTGAAATTAATTATATAAAAATTCAAAATGAGAATTTCATAACTAGCGATGTATCTTTAAAAGAAAGGAGTTTTTATGGTGGGTTTACTTTTCAGAAAATGAATAATTTATCTTAATTTGCTTTAACTGGATAATTCCTCGGACTAGTGGGTTTTCTAAGAGTCCGGCTTGCGGGTTGTCTATCTTTCCCGGCTAGCGGGTTTTCTAAGAGTCCGGATTGCGGGTTGCCTATCCTTCAGAATTGCGGGTTTACTGTAGTCTGAAAGATTCAACTGAACTATCAGAATTTGCAACAGGAAGAATCCCAAAGTTGTGCTTGTTGATTAGCGGGTTTTCTAAGAGAAAATCAACAAGCGAGAGATTTGCTTATAACTTCGTGAAAACTAATTGCGGAGAGCACTCGCGTATGAACACACAATGTCGCGTAAAACACTTTTCACTTTGGTGGTATCCCTTGGTTGTTCTTAAACAAATGTAAGAAGGAATTTATCTGTTCAAACTTCAAACGCTTTATTCAATATGTTTTTATTCTTGCAAAACTACGGAAGTTCAGGGAAAAGAAGCACGGTGTGTCTCGATCGACAGTCGACTAAAGAGTGTCTTCTTAATTATTCTTCAATCCTTTCTTCCAATGCGTTCTACGCAACGCTTTTCTTAACGGACCAGACCCTCTGCGTCGTTATCGGGCCTTTCTCCGAACGTTCAAGTCTCAACGTATACACATCTGTTTTCTATCGTCCTGCGCCTTCGTGGCCTACGTGCTATTTACTCTTACACAAAGGGAAAGGAATTACACTCTGTTCGGTTTTAGCGTTTTGCTCTTTCGACTAGCGACAGCGGACAGCGGACTGACCCTGCTCTGCTTTTTACTGTACAAAGCATGCATGCAGGTTTCGACTGGGCTAAGCATGACCTCATGAGTTTAGGTTTCAGATGGTTTTGTATATAGCTAAGATTCGAACGCTTTAGACTTCGGACATAGTCGTATATTCAATAAGAAAGGCACACTACAGCAAGCGTTAAAATATCACACCGAATACAATCTACTGATTTTCATTCGTGAAAAACACAGAATTTTTACTGATGATTAAACAATCAGAGTATCTCGCGAACGATACGTCCGATCAGCGATGAGCTTGAGACGTATCAACGAAGTTGACCTGCCAATCCAACAACCTTTATACCTCGTGGCTAAAGGGAACTGACCCTCCCTCGTCGTCGACGTCCTACAGCTATCGAGGCTAACACTATCAGTGTTATATTAGGGTCGCCTGTGCGTCTCTCTCTTTCCCTAAGTAAACCCGACCGAGTCGACGTCGACATACTCGGTCACCCGTCGGGCCCTTGGCACGGTTCGACCTCGTAACAGGTTATATTAAAGACAATTCATAGAAAACAGAGTCATTGGTTCACACCTTTACCCACACTTTCATTTAATGCAATTTGATAAATTAACTCTAACTCATATTTGAACAAACACTAATACGTTCTCTTAAAGCTTCTTAATGAGATAATTTTATTTTAAGCCAATAGATAACAATTGATATTGATTCCCTGCACATAGCAACAGATACATTACACTGAAGAGTAACGAAAGGAAATGATGGCATTCGCAATCGATCACTCCTCGACGAGCGCGAAGCGTTCCAATTCCACTAGGACCGTAACCTAACCGATAAATTTTTTTCCTTCATCGATCTTCTCGCGAGTGGGAAAGGTTATTCGACCGAATAGTGCGGTTCGGCTAAAAGCTGGTTCAATTACACGCAACCGAAATCCAGATTGAAAGTCTAATCGGTGGCAATCGGTGTTCGGTTCGACCGATGATTAATAACAGGCAATTAGCGTTCCTATATCTAATTATTCACTGTGAACGATTAGCACCGAAAGCGAGAACACGAAGACGACAGAGAAAATATGACCATTCATTTTATCCATATAATCCTTATCTTATTCAAATATCTAGTCTCTATACCATTATTATTAATTAGTATTCTATTAAAATGTGTACTAATTTATCAAAAGTATATGTATATTAAGCATTGAGTATCTTTTGGAAAACTCATGCATCTCCAAAAACTCATAATGTAAGGAAAAACATGTCTTGGTAGTTGAATTAAACAGAAGAGACCAAACAATACTAACAATAAGTCGTCTAAGAATCGGTCACACAAAATTAACTCACGGTTATCTAATGTCGCGTGACAACCCAAAAGAAGCATTGATATACGTAATTAAATTTTGATGTTTCTGTTTTTTAAGAGAGAAGAAATATTTTTAAGAAGAAGCAAATTTAAGAAAACATGCATAGATAAATGCAAATCATTTGCAGACACCATGTATGTCCATTATAACAGACTATCGTTGACTATTAGATTTTAGGTCCATGATTATTGTCCACAAGGAAGCTACAAATTCTCTAAACTCCGCTAACCTATACCGATAAGAATGAAACAAATTTTAAAGGTAAATTGATCTCCACAATTCCGTTTGCCGGAACGATCGTACGAAAAAGCCGAAAGACCGAAGAAATGCGCTTACTTCGAAAAGTGCCCGATCTTCGAGAACTCATTCTTTCTCCATAGGCGTTGCGTTCCAGCGGCGCTTATCAAACCGTTCGCGACCGACCCATTCGAGCAGGTCGTAAACGAGGTCAATGGCGGCACTTAGGTCCGCGGTTTGTATCTACTGTTGCTCAGATCTTCATGCAACGATGCTAAAAGTAACCGTCCTCTTTGTTTTCCGAAATTAATAAAAACTACTAGTGTATTCGCGTGTCGTGAAAATAGAAATAATCTATACATATACAGTGGTCTATACATATAGGTGCACATCTGCAGATTCAGTGAAAATAAATCTCTTGTTCAGGAATTGGTTTCAACATACAGAATCAGTAAGAAATGTCATTTAGGATTATCTAGTAAGCATTGAAGTTCAAATAAAATCCGACAAAAGTATTGTATATAATTTGTTATGTTTAATATGTTATTATAATTTGTCAAAATACAAAGATATATTTATTTGTAAAATAGATTTATTTAATTATAATTTTTACAACTGACAAATAAAACCATTATACAAGTTATTGTATATAATAGTTTTTAATGATTCAATTTATGTATAAATGTTTATAAAAATTCTATCAAAAGTATTGCATCATGAATTGATCGTTCTTATTCACATTTGTCACCCCAATCTAATTTCCTATTCCGCTCGAAGTCTTAGCTATCGTCACATCTTTCACCCTGACCTTCTCCAACCGCAATCCTAATTGCAACCAATGAACGTTTAAACCTCGATTAAATCAACGTTCGCTGATTGCCCAAATCGATTTTAGCCCTATTCGAAGACGAAGAAACCGGGATCGAATTTCACCGAAGGTTGATCACGTCGTTAGATAGATTCGAAGATTGATGATGCGATGAATTGCGCTATACGTAAAGCGTATTTATACTGATTACTATGCTCCTTAGTTATTCGTTCATATACCTAAATTGTAATGAACTTAAACCAAATGTATACAATTTTAGAAATAACTTCCACTTACTATTTGAATACTAATTAATAAACATTTAAGATATTTATTTTTATATTATGTAGTACAGTCGCTATTCTAAATTTATGATTCTTCAACTTGTTATGATTTTGTTAACGTAATCTCAAAAAGCTTGCCCTACAGAAGAAGACTGAAGAAAAAAGAAGCATTTGTCGTTCTATAAAACAAAGATACAAATACTCTAACTGACATTAAGTTAGGAATGACCCGTCGATAGGAACGATAGCGGACGAATCGATAAACCGCGGTCGAATTTTATAGGCGGTCGTATTTCGAAGTCGGGAAAAATATTTTGGCCCGGAAAGCAGATCGGGGAATTGATGGCACCATAAAAAAATCTGCATCAGCGAGCGAGCGGGATTCCGATACTGCGGTACAACTTATAAATCTGCGTCTACAGAAATTCGTTAATCTAGCCACCATCGTTTTTTATCGAGCCGCGCCGCGCGATCTCGCCGAGATAATTCTTTTCGTTTATGCCAACGAAGCGGTGGCGAGAGTTAATTAAATCTTACGAGCTGCCCGAGCCCCCTTTCGATTCTTGTATTTTACGTAATATTTTATAACACTGTTATCACTGTCGTATTCAACAGAACTTAGAAACATTTTGAATAAAAATATTCACTAAACATGTACATTAAAATATTTACAACGAAATATAATTGCCACTACAGTTTTCACAATTTGTAGTATTGCTTATTACATTATCACTAAACATATATTCTTCCTAACTTATACAGGGTGAGTCTCCTAACA